>NW_027453416.1:0-31957 GCF_964194025.1 Convolutriloba macropyga | reverse complement strand
GAGTTTTGTCCAAATAAAGAATGCTGGATTCGTTTGTGCCCGCCCGGGCCGTATGTGCCCCCCCAGCTTAGTGGGTGCAAATTAATTGCAACCCCCAGACGCACGTGCAATATTTTAGCATAATGATTTACTATGTAAGGACAGGTGCTCTGTAACTGGGGGGAGCATAACGTACTGGGATGGGGGGCACAAACGGAAAAGATTTAGAATGCTTCTTTCGAGAAAACGAAAGAAAAGGCTAAAATAGAGTAAAATTTTCAAAATTATCCGCAATAAACATTTGATGCGTGCCTTCTACGCGTACCAAGCCTAGAAAAATAGGCTTACAAGCCCATTAACTACAAATAATTTATTAAGCTAAAAAATGACAACGAAACGTTCTAAAAAAGAAGCATTAAGCGTTTTCAAAGGTGTTTTCAAGTCTAGCCACTTAAGAGATGCTTCGGGACAAATAGTTCGCTTGGCTAGCACTGTAAGCTTATTTTAGGAGCTCTAAACAGAATAAAATTCCTATTTCCGTTTTAAGTAACAAAAAATAGAGAGTTTCGTCCAAAGAAAGAATGCTTTTTTCCAGAAAACGAAAGAAAAAGCTGAAATAGAGTAAAATTATCAAAATTACCCGCAACAAAAAATTGATGCGTGCATTCCACGCATATCCAGCTTAGAAAAAAAGGGGTACAAGCCCATTGAGTTGAAATAATTTTTTAAACTAAAAATTTACAACGAATATTTATAAAAAAAAGAAGCATTAAGCGTTTTGAAAAATGTTTTCATGTCCAGCCACTTACGAGATGCCTTATGACAAAAAGTTCGCTTGACTAGCACTGTAAGCTCATTTTAGGAGCTCTAAACAGAAGAAAATTCCTATTTCCGTTTTAAGTAACAAAAAATAGAGAGTTTTGTCCAAAAAAAGAATGCTCCTTTCCAGAAAACGAAAGAAAAAGCTAAAATGGAATAAAATTTTCAAAATTAACCGCAATAAAAATTTGATGCGTGCATTCTAAGGATATCCAGCTTAGAAAAAAAGGGTTACAAGCCCATTGACTTCAGATAATTTTTTAAACTGAAAAATGCCATCAAAACTTTAAAAAAAAAGAAGCATTAACCGTTTTGAAAAATGGTATCAAGTCCAGCCACTTACCGGATGCCTTATGACAAACAGTTCGCTTGACTAGCACTGTAAGCTTATTTTAGGAGCTCTAAACAGAAGCAAATTCCTACTTCCGTTTTTAGTAACAAAAAAAAGTTTTGTATCAACAAAGAATCCTTCTTTCGAGAAAACGAAAACGCTAAAATATAACTGACCATTTTCAAAGATCAAATTCACTTTGTTTAGACTATTAATGAATTCATTTGGCGTGATTAAGTCACTTCAGTTAAGTATCATAAATGAACACTTTAGATATACTTTAGTTAATGACCATAAAGGGTCAGGAAAATGAGTCAAACGATCAATAAATCGCATAGACCACAGCGCTAATATAATTGTTACAAACTTCGTTTGAGAGCATTTAAGCACGTTTAGGAATCCATAGAACCAAGATTACATGTCTTTCGATGTTCGCATGATTAAGAAAAAGTCCATTAATGCTACCGAGAAAATGCAGGGGTCTCCCGCGCTATAACTCGGCAGCATTGCTGCGTACATGCATACATGCATTTAAAAACTTCAAAACTGACCTTTTCGACCACCTGGTGATCAAATATCTCAAAGGATTGAGACTGGTAATATGGCATTCTTTCACTCTTTCGAGGAATTTTATAACTTTGCAGAAAGTTTCACATATTTAAAACAACCTGAAATGAGGTATACATATGAGCAGTACGTCAATTTAACACAACAAAAAGACACACAAGAACGCTCGCAAAAGACTGTGCAGAGCACAGACTGTTCCTATAGATCCTATGGGGAAAGACTAGGTGCAATAGGGGGGGGGGGGGCTGACCAACCAGCGTCTCAAAGGGGGGCACCTTTGCGGCAGAACCGCCTAAGGGACGGGATTACAAGCTTATTAGTAGTAAATATAAATAAATATGTGGTTCCCAATTATTGAACCACATTACCGGTTGATATAAGTTATAGGACATTATAACAGACATAACAGGGACAATTTTGAGGTGATTGGCCAATCTGGGGCCAAGATCTGACCCAAAACGTGGTGAAGAAGTTGTCTTCCTGGGCCAAAATGACCTGATCTGCAATGGACAATATCTCGAAAGTGAAAGCATCATATGAAACGCACAAGTCTTCCCACCTGAAATCATCAAACTCATAACCAAGGAGTTTGGTTATAATAACCAAATTTTGTGACAACCTTTGCCATGCCACAAGGGATCCACCCAGCCATATTTTAACCTTCTACAACGTTTTTATCGACTCCGCAGGTGGGTCTTCTCTCCAATATGGCCAAAACTGCCTGTCCCTGTTCCTGTCAATATTTTCAAACTGGTGAAGAAAACACTATAAATAATATATATAGGCTTAAAGCTCGGCTTATGACACGTTCAACTATGCAAAAAAATCAAAAATCGGTACACTCTACGAGGAGATATTTCAAAAATAAGGCGTCGTACCAGGACCCCAAAATGGAAGAAGAAATGAGCTGCAGAGCTAAAATTGACCTTCCAGACTCCAGAAAACACCCTATGATTTGTACAGGGAATCACTCCCCACTATCTGAGGATTCCAAAACACTATAATATGTACCTTAAATCCACTGTTTTGAGGTACCGAAATTTGGGTGACCCAAAATGTACTAAAATTGGCAGTTTTTGCAAAGTTACACCAAAATAACTTTTTAGCCGAGCCGTTTTCGGGGATAACCAATACGCGCAAGCAAGAGGGGTTCAGTACCAACAAAATGCGACCATGCCCGCTTGCTTTGATGCAGTACTTCAGAAGAAATTACTGAATATCCAAAGTGTACCTTTGATTTTGGGCAATTTGACGACCTCCATTTTTCGAGAAACGACGAAAAGCGGCCGACAGAAACACTGTAAAGCTGTTTCTGGATGTCCTGCAAGTCAGCCATGGGCATATTGGGTGTTCCTATCCTTTATCACGAAGTGGGAAATAATTCCCACTTCGCCATAAAGGATGTTTTGTTTTTGCAATATTTTTCGAAAATTTAGAACTACATTTCGAACCAAAAATAGTGGAAACATAAAATTTTGCATTTTTGGCTGGCACAATTGAAAGCTAAGGTTTAGAGTGTCCAAAACGTCTCATTAGAGACGAACAGCAGTCAAATATAACTCAACAACTACAAAAATATCCAAAAATAGCGATAGTTTGGTAAAAAGTACTTTTTAAAAAGTTTGACCTAGAAGAAAAAATGTTCAGCCAATTTTAGTAGTTTTTTTACCCCTGGCAATAAAGAGCTGTACAAGAGCAACATAATGCGCTATCATAGGTAATTTTTGATGCAAAAATCGAGGAACCACAGCAAAAAATCTGTTATTTTGTCTTACTTAATTGTGGAGTTCTTGGAAATCATATCAAAAACCATAATAGAATAATGCCAAAAATGATTTTTTTCAGATACTTGAGGCCATTAAAAGTACTTTCAGTTGTTTTTGTAACCTTTATTGCATCATTTTACCCAATTCACGGAGTACAAGAAATTACAATATCATCAAAATGAAAAAAACCTTTGTGAAGAACAATAGCTGATTTTTTCCTAATTTTGTGTAATTCAATGGGCTTTCTGTTACTTGTTTCGCCTTCTGAACAAAATGCTCGCAAAGCCACTATATTATTGCGCCATTTTTTGTGAACAGAGTATTCGTTGTTTTTACTACTGATTTTGCCTCAAGAAACAATGTCTTCGAGTGAAAATTTACTGTAGTTTCGTCTCTTTTCTTCAAACATTTTATTGTATAGAACTCCACACTCTGTTGAAGTAAACATCGACTTTCTGTTACACAATTGCGTCATTTTACTTTGATTTTCCAGTGAAAATAGTTGTGTCACCAATTCAAACATGTAATTTATAATAAACGCAGATAAACTCACGAAAACTTCTTTTGTTTTAGTTAGACGAAAAACAAACTTAGCGGGCATAATCCGCAAAATTGTGAATGTACCGAAAAAAGTACTATACAAGAGTGCCAGATTGTGCTAATATGTGCTAATATAGGACAACTTCGAGGCAACAATCATTCTAGAAAATTGACAAAAAAAAATTTTTTTTTAATTATTTTTTAATGCAGTTCTTGGCAATCATATCAAAATTCATAATAACAAAATGTCAAAAATGACTTTTTTGAGAGACATATGTCTTGATAGGGTAGTTTTGGAATTTTTGTGGCCTTCCTAACACACTTTTTCTCAACTCACGGAATACAACAAATTATAAAAGCATCAAACTGAAAAAAACGTAATTGTGAAGAACAATAGCTTATTTTTGTGTAATTGATTGAACTTTCTGTTACTGAGTTTGTGCTCCAAACAAAATGCCCGCAAAACCACTTTAGCATTGAACTCTTTTCTGTGAACAGAGTGTTTGTTGGTTTTGCTACTGATTTTCACTCTAGAACCAATATATTTGAGTAAAAAATTTGCGGTCGTGTTGATTCCAATCCTTTAACATTTTTTTGTATAGAGCTCCACATTATGTTGAATTGAAAATCAACTAACTGCTATCAAAGAAATCTCATTTTGCACCTTTGTTCAGTGGAAACAGTTGTGTTACCCAATTCAAACATGTAATTTATGATAAACGCAGATAAACTCTTGAAAACTTTTTTTGTTTTAGTTAGAAGAAAAACAAACTTAGCGGGCATAATCCGTAAAATTTATAATGTATCGAAAACACTATTACAGAAGAGTGTGGCAGACTGTGCTAGTATATGACAACTTCGAGGCAAAAATCAAATGAAGAAAATGACAAAAAATCTCTTTTTTTAAAATTATTTCTCAATGCAGTTCTAGTCAATCATATCAAAAATCATAAGAACAAAACGCCAGAAATGACTTTTTCGAGAGACAAGGAGCCTCGTACGGACAGTTAAATGTTTTTCATGCTATTTAGAACTCTTTAAGAATATTGTGATGTCATGGTTTTCTTGGCAAACATAAGCAAGACCATGAAAATTTATGGTCTTGGATATGGTTGCCAAGAAATTGAACAAAATAAAAAACTGACCCAATTTGTTTTTTGGAAGGCTTAATGTCGTCAGAAGACGTTAATTTACCTGTTCCCCGTATTTTTTTTGTTATTTCTGACTTTGACTTTTATGGTCTTACATGGCACCATAAATGTGTATGGTCTTGGATATGGTTCCCAAGACACCATGAACTTGAATTTTTTTCAAGTGTCTTGAAGAGTTTTCTTCCACTCAGAGTGTAATGTATGGGTATTTTAAGAGCTTTTCGAACAATGTTGGTATTTTTGAATGGTCAGTTATATGGTTGCCAAGTTACCATGAACTCCATATATGGCTTGGATATGGTTGCCAAGAAAGGTTTATGGTGGTCAACCCGGGACGTGCTAAGTGTGTTTCCTTTTCGATTTGTTTCTATCTTGGGAGAATCTGGCAATATCATACAAAATAGGTGGCATATCTTACAGGAGTCTCGCGAAAATCTGTTTGTTATCTTATAGAAACCTCATTTCGATAACCTTAAATAATGTAATGATCTCTTGCAAGGCTGTTACATAAGTTGCGGCATCGCTTATTACATTTACAACAGAGGCATTTTCCTTTGCAAGATAACGTGTAAATTAGTCTTCCAGGGTGCTTCATAGGGAGAATCTTTTTCGAACTCAAGTGTTTTTAAACCCGCCCAGTTACATAAATGTCATGTTATAGTGCACAACGCTATTCACATAAGCAGCACTTGTGCTTTCCTAGGTGTGTGAAGAATGTATACCCACTAAGCTAGGGAGCCCAGAACAGAATAGAACCGATAGGCAATGTGTGCATCCTATTGTTTTGATAAATTTTATCCATAATGCATCTAATCCCGAAAAAAATCTGTTTTTTCATATTGTTAATATTTCGTATATGCGAGGCAATGCATCCAATTTAAATCTGAGTTAGTATTTATTTTCAAAAACTTTCAACGTTTTTTAAAATCAAAGCAAAAAAGCAACAATTTCAAGTGGAATCTATAATTTGGCGAGGATGTTCTCCTATTTCTAAGTCAGATTATGTCAAAAAAATTGCCACCCATTTTAAATAAGTTTATTGTTTTGTGAATGAAGTTCTTAACGACAACTTAACAGCTTTCTTAGTAAAAGTAACTTTTGGTAGTGACATTCGGTTGCCTCAAAGACTCCAGAAAAAAAGAGTTCTCCTCTTCAATGCTTATTAAGTTTTTTTTGAAATTTTGCGTCGATTTAGCGCTGATTTTACTAATAAATTAACGCGTAGAACGACTCGGACCACTGACCTCCTGCTTACTTGTCGCTTCTTCTACCACTGTACCACAGAACCTTACTTTTCATGGGAACAGCACTCTTTTTGCAAATCGGACTGTAACATCAAGTTTCACATAATTTTGGCGTTTCTAAGCCTAGATCTTACATAATTTTGCATAAAATTTAGCGATTACCTAAAATAATTTTGCAGAATTCAGTACCCCCCCACCCCCCAGTACCCTCATCTCCCCCACTCCACCCCCCAAACACGTACCCCCAACCTGCGCTAAGCCCCCACACGTACCACCACCCCCTCTCCCTCCCAAGTATGCCCGTCCTCACCTTTGACGTTGAATGCGTTGAATTTATGCAAGATCTACGCTAAACTGAACGCAAAATAGGTAAGATCTACGCTGAATTCAACGCTCAATAAATATAAGATTGGCGTTGAATGCGCTGGCTTTATGAAGAGCTACGCTAAATTCAACGCAAAATAGGTAAGATCTACGCTAATTGCAACGCAAAATAAGTAAGATCTATGCTAAATTTAACGCAAAATATTTAAGATCTACGCTAAATTCAACACAAAAAATATAAGATTGGGGTTGAATGAGCTGACTTTGTGTAAGACCTACGCAAAATTCAATGCAAAATATATAAGATTTGCGTTGAATACGTTGAAATTATGGAAGATCTACGCTTAGTTCAACGCAAAAATGAAAGATCTACGCTAAAATTAACGCAAATTAGGTAAGATCTACGCTGAATTCAACGCACAATAAATATAAGATTGGCGTTGACTGCGCTGGCTTTATGAAGAGCTACGCTAAATTCAACGCAAAATAGGTAAGATCTACGCTAAATGCAGCGCAAAATATGTAAGATCTATCCTAAATTTAACGCAAAATATTTAAGATCTACGCTAAATTCAACACAAAAAATATAAGATTTGAGTTGAATGAGCTGACTTTGTGTAAGACCTACGCAAAATTCAATGCAAAATATATAAGATTTGCGTTGAATACGTTGAAATTATGGAAGATCTACGCTTAGTTCAACGCAAAAAATGAAAGATCTACGCTAAAATTAACGCAAAATATGTAAGATCTACGCTAATTAAAACGCAAAATATGTAAGATTGGCGTTGAATACGTTGACTTTATGTAAGATCTACGCTCTATCGTTGATCTTACATAAAATCGACGCATTCAACGCCAATCTTACATAATTTTGCGCCTTTTAGCGTTGACGCCTGGGCTGGTGAATTTTTTTATTGTGTTCTCTCATTTCTTGAAGAAAAGTTGAAGAAAGAATCTTGTCGAGACATTTCGGGTGGATTGTGAGAGTGTGTATTTTGCTCAATTGGCGTCTACTTGACTGATTAATCTGAATGATCAAAGTAAACAATGGATGGGAATCTGTTTCTTACTCTGTCTAGCTCCATGTTGATGTTATCATTGCTGCTGAGTAACCTGTTCGTATTTTCCATATTTATCCAAGGATTCTTCTTTCTTATTATTTTCCTACTTATTGGCGATTTCCACGGAAGACATATATACGTGACATTAGTAGTAAGTTTGCATATTTTTAATCTAAATAGAAGAGCCCCAATCAAATATGACTCCAAATAAAACTAATTAAAACTAAAATGACTTAACAACCACGTTTATTTTGCAGTTTAAAATATTTGTTTTCGAAAGCCCTGAGGTATAGTTATAATCTTTTGGATGACAACTGGTGGTTTTGAAAGCTGTTTATCATAAACTTTTATTCTACTACTGCACTGTCTTGTATCCGAGGCTGACCTCCATTTTTACTCAAGTGCCTCAGACTTGTAACCCTCCAGTTTTTCCACAAACATAGCTGCCAGTGACTTTCAGGCCTTATCGCCGCCTTATTTTTGAGTTTTTTCCGGCAAAGCGTGAATTTTTTTGAGTTTCTAGCCATCATAATAGAAGTATAGAACTACAAAATCAGGGATAAAAGATTGTTGAAACAACTTCGGATAGTGGTGAAAAAGTTGCCCAAAAGCACTTCACCAGAAGAATATTAAATCATTTAATTTTTTTGCTTTAAATATATATGGTTGGTTTGGAGTATGCTTTGAATGGTTGGTTTTGAATTCTACTTCTGCGCTGTCTTGACTAAAAATTGACGTTGTTCATGATCAAACTAATGGTATTTGCAATTATCTTGCAAATTTTCATATCTCGATTTTTTTTTACAAAAATGACCTTGGTATGAAATCGGCAGCTCGTCAATCACATCTATAATTCTCAACAATCTTTGACATATCAACATGCATTTCATCGAGGAAATATTTTCGTCGATTATAAAGAAAAATCAACTAAAATAAATTAAATATATTTTGCCGTTGAAATAATTTCGAATGAACGTTTTGAAAACCACAAGAGCTACTGCAGTTTAATAAAGGCGTGCAACATTTGACTGTCTGTGCATCAGAAAAAAAGAGATTGAGATGATGGTCAACTAGGCCGACAGGCAAGCAAGCTGAATTTTCAAAAAGTGCTCAAGTAAGCCTACAATTTTTGAGACAGTTGTGCTCTTAATTGAACTGGCACTTTTTTAATGGCGGACTGCCCGAGTCATGGTCTCAGCGGGTGTAAGCGAAAAATTTGTAAGCAGTTCTCTCACTTGGAGCCGAATGCGATGAGTAAAAATGTTTTCAGCGCTAGGCAACTCATTTTATGCAACAATTCAGCACATCCTTTCCATATTTTGAGTATAATTCTTATTGAGCTGATTTTTTAGCCAATGCCCTACTAAAATTCTACATAACAAAATTTTAGCAGGCTTGTAACATAATTAAAGAAATTGAGAAAAAGAGGTAAATATAGCGCCAAATAGTAACACCTGCGAAGTTTCTACGTTTCAATAAGTGAGCAAGTAAATCCCGCAGTAGTAAGTAAATACTGTCTCAAGAGAGGGGGGTTATCCTACGATACTTAAACATGGGATAATAGGGGGTTATCCTAGACGGAAAGGGATTAAGGGGATTAGGCGGCCTTGAAACTCATTTTTCCGCCATGACAACTCTAGCGACGGTTGAATTGAAAGCTATTCACGAAATTTACAAGGAATTGAAAAAGGATTATTTTCAATACGGTGAAAGGTTTCTTTATTTCTTGGCAACATGTCAGTACTTGGATCCTGATCTTGATTTGGATATTGCGATGAAAATGAGACCCTATGGTGGACTGATTGGTATTGATAATTCGTCTCTGGACAAGTATTTCAAGTCTTACAAAATTTTGAGGTTGCATGCTATACTTCACGACGCTTCAGGTTTTGTCTTTGAATATAGTGAAAAAGGGCCGGGCTATTCGTATGTCATACCGTGTCCAGTGACAAACGAGTATCTTGGTCACGTGACAGGACTTGCCTTCTGTCTATATGTAAAGACTTTTAAAAGCAATTTATTCAGTTTGCTGGAATGTTGAAATCAAGACCAGTTGTTCTTGATTTTGAAGGCTTTCGACATAAAAAGTCTGGTTTTATTATCAAAGAACTAGCTGTTTCGACAGAAAATTATTGCGATACTGTGTCATTTTTACCCCCAACTTCATTCAACATACTGTCTTCGAGTGAGAGACGATCATACAGTTGGGTGTCAAAATATCTCCATGGTTTGAATTGGGAGAGTGGAGATTATCCATATTGTTATTTGCAACAAATTTTTGATAGCATAGCACTTCGATTTCCCTTGGCAACTTTTTATGCGAAGGGAACAGAAAAAACAGAAACTATTCAGAAACTTCTCAAAAGGGACGTTATCAATTTAGAGATTTTATTATGTCCAAAAATTGAAAATTTGAAATTTTTTTCACGAGACACCAATTTGTACTTTACATATTTTAAGCTGTCCTAAGCGGCAAAGAAATCAACACTGTGCAAGAAAAAAAGCTAAACTTTTTTACCTGTGGCTAACGAATGAATCGACGGTCCGAGAAAGCAGCATCGTCTCTACTTCAAGTGAACTTGTCCCCAAATTTGGTGGTTTACAGTTGTATAGCGGATGAAAATCAATTAACAGCTACATTTGTCAAAGAGGAAAAAGTTGACAGTCGTGGTCAAACTGTACTGAGGAAACAGCAAATTGTCTGTACTGGAGCTGAAATAGAAGCCTTCAGGAAATACCTTTCACTTTTGGAGTACTTTCAATTGTACCATGTCTTTGGAATAGAAAATGCGAAAGCTGAAACTAACCCCTTTACCTATGCCCAAGCGTGCAGAACCAGTTCTGATGTCACTGAATGATAAGAGCCTTCCAGCTGAAATAAGACGAAGAATTGAAAAGAACAACGTACAGTCAATTGTTTTCAGAGAAAAAACTGACAGAGTAAATGCGAACTACACCATTACTTTTATCAATGATAATCAAAACTCACAATTTGTGTCTCATGAAATTTATATAATGAAATAACCAAATTTACCTTTTTTTTAAAAAAAAAACTTATTTTGAAATGAGTAAAGCAGAGGATCAGTTAGATACAGGCGGGGCAATAACTGACTTAGTGTTTGATGATAATCACCATGAAAGACGATCATGGAGGTTTTGTAATTCAAGGATACCACGATCAGAAGTTGTTTATTTTACACAAGTTTTTATTATAATTTTTCTCATAATAGTTTCTCTGGTAAGACTCGTGTTTTTCCAGCTTGAATGTGAAGAGTTTACATTTTGGTTTTCTCTTCTTTCTTGTACAGTTGGATACGCTCTTCCCAACCCAAAATTATGAATAAAATCATTTCAACAACTGACCGGTTGTTTATGGCTGTTTGCGGTCCGTCATGTTGTGGAAAAACGGAGCTTTTTTTCAGAATGTTACTCGAAAACACTTTTTCTCCAAAGTTCCTCTCGATTTTTTATTTCTACCAACATGAACAACCCAAATTTAAGTCGCTAGAGGCAAAATTAAACATACAGTTTACCAAATTTTCAAGCTTCGATCTGATATCGGAGCTCGAAAACTGTCTGCTGGTGTTTGACGATTCATGTGAAGAGATTTTTAATGACAAAGAGTTTTAGAAATTGGCTACGCAGGACGTCACAAAAACATTAGTGTAATTTACGTAAAACACAATTTATTTAAACAAAGTAATTGGTCACGAACTATTGATCTTAATACAACACACATCATTTTATTTAAATCACCCCGTGACATTCAACAGATTGGTTTAATTGGTCGACAGCTTAATAACACGCAATTTTTGAAAGATAGCTACGAGCTAGCAACCAAACAACCCTTTGGTCATTTACTGATCGATCTGGATCCAAAAACATCGGACGTTTTACGTTACTGCTCCAATATTGTTCCACCAGGACCATCCGTTTTTTACCTTCCCCCAACTAAAGCTGTTATAACCAATTTGAGTAATGAGAGAGAAAGAGCTTTGTATGCTGCGGCGAATGTTAGAGACATCGGACATAAAGTCAAAAGAACTAATCAAGTCGGCACCAAATAGTTTTATTGACTTTCTTTGCGAGTGTTTGCTTAATGTTGTCAACGGTAACGTTCCCGTCAAGAAGACATTAATACAATGTCATGAAAATTCATTTAAAAAACTTTGATCTAAACAAACAGGCTTAAAAAATAAAAGGCAAATTTTAGCTAAAAACACGGTTCTTTTGAAAGGTATTGCTCTCTCGTGTTACCTTCATCTGAGGAAGTGATAATGTATACTGAAGAATTTATCTTAATTCCCAAAAGAATGTTCATGTCAACACAACCGGCAAAAAGTGAAATTTTTGACAATCCTGTCTACAAACAGAAAGCCACGCAATTGTCTCTCATTCAAAGAAACATGTTACAAAATCCGGAAAAAAGTGAAAAAGAGGATGGAGCAGTCCAGACAGAACCCAGCATAAATGTTGAAACAGATCATGAGCAAAAAGAGGAGCCGATGAGTGATGACAGTGAAATTGAACCTATTGTCAAAAAAAGTACAACTACAACGTTTCAGTCAATAATGAGAGATTTGGGAGTGATGGAGAAAAAAAAAATCGGAAGAGCAGAAATCATTCTCAACAAGATATTAGAATCCCCGACAATATCCATTGAAGATCCAGGTGGTATCATTCATATTGATAACCAACCACTTGGCTTAAAAGCGTCAACTTTTTTGTATAACACACAGTAGTCAACAAAGAAAATTGACATTCAAAAATATTCTCGAGCATTATTAGCTCTCGATCTTCCACCTCATTTAGTTTCGAATACTTATGCCAAACAGATCTTGGAAGCATCCGAAAGCGAAGAAGAAATTTTTGCAAGCCCACGAGGACAATCAGGAAGCGGTTATCAAGTTACCAACCGAAGAAAAACGGGCACAAGAAAAAAGACGGCAGAAGGAGAGACCAAACAGCAAATATGGTCTTACTTCTTCTGAGAAAAAAACGTTGGACCAACTGTATTTGAAGGGACCTGCATCGTTTGGAAGCCCAAAGCGATTAAAAACCCAAAGCAAATTATCATTTGGTAAAGTTAAGACATACTTGGAAACCAAGTCATCTTTTAAAAAATATCGCCCAATTCGTTTACGATTTCCCAGACTTAAAGTAATAGTAAAAGACATAAATGAAATTTGGTCCGTTGACTTGGCTTATGTGGATAAACTAGCAAAATACAACAGAAGTGTTAAATTTTTATTGGTTGCGGTCGACTGTCTTTCCAGATACCTTCGTGTGGAGCCCTTAAAAACAAAGTATGCAACGGAAACTGCCTCGGCCTTTAAAAAAATGATAAAAAACAAGCAACCATAAAAGGTGTGGGTCGATGATTGTACAGAGTTTCTTGGAGGCTTCAAAACCTTATGCAACAAACGAGGAATTCATTTATACAGCACTTTTAGTGAAAAAAAGTCTGCATTCGCAGAGCGGAACATTCGGTCACTAAAAAGCATTATCTACAAGTACCTTGAAGAAAAGTGGACAAACTCCTACATAGATAAACTGGATCAATTTGTGAAAACAATTAATTCACGAGTCAACCGAGTAACCAAACTTGCTCCAAATAAAGTCACTAAAAAGGATGTTCCACGACTTGTCTCGTTGAGCGCTCAAACAATCAAGTTTCAGAGACCCAAATTTTACGTTGGAGATTTTGTTAGAATTGTCAAAAAAGACGAAGCCTTCAGGAAAGGGTATAAATAATCTTTCACCGACGAAGTTTTTGAAGTGGAAAGCTTAGCAACATTCAATCCGCCAACGTATTCACTTATTGATGCAAACAGTGAAAAAATTGATGGTAAATTTTATCAACCAGAGTTACAGCTTGTTCATGTAGAGAAAAATGAGCGAAAACCGTTTCACCGATGAATTCACTGTGCATGTTATTTCATCCGCTTCAATGGAAATTTTTGACTCTAACACTCTCAGTTCATTTCGAAACTTTTTCAATGATGAAATTCAACTCGCTGGTGACTGGAGAGTAGCTCTCAGTGAGATCATTTTCCCCACAAAAATTGAGCATATTGTAAATGGAGACATGGTAGTATATAGCTTAAAAGGGTACGAAGACAGCCAGAAAAGGGCTACCGAAGCCAATGTGATCTCTCGTCCGTATAACGGTGAAAAATAGTCTATCATGACAGGAACTTATAACTCAGTTGTTGACATACTAACTACTATCAAACGAACTGTTGGACTACCAAACTTTTCATTCAGAGAGATCAAGAAAACTGGAAAGTTTGAGATTTTGATGGGGAAAAATGAAGGAATTACTTTTCCCACTAAAGAAATTCCCAGCATTTTTGGTTTTTTGGGCATTCCAGATGGCAGTGGAGTACACATAGGGTACAAAATGAAAAGCGCAACATCAAACAGACTAATGAAGAGTGATGAAACGGCAGCATACTATGGAGAATTTCCCGTTGATCTTTGCTCGGGAAAGCACTTAATTTTTATATATACGAACATTATTGAGTACCAGTACGTCGGTGATACAAAAGCCCCCTTGCTTCGAGTCATTGATTCAAAACAACGTCTGAAAAACGGTAGTGTCTGCGAGCTTGAACCAACTCATCGAATTGTTTTTTCCAATTTAGATTACAAAAAACTCTTATCAAACACCATACAATCAATATCGATTGAGCTTCGCACAGAAACGGGAGAATTGTTCCCTTTTCGGGAACCGGTAAAGTCATTTTAACCCTTCAGTTCAAAAAATTTTCCAATTAGCATGGACTCTTATTACGCTAACCAAGCAACATCCTTACCACATTTCTCTGGCCACTACCGGCAAAGAGGCAGTGGTTTTGGTGCATTAGCTGCGGGAATTGGGCGGGTCGCTTTGCCCCTAGCTCGACGTTTCATTCCTCCTACTGCAAAACGTATTGGAAAAGAACTTTTAAAGCAAAGTGTTCCAGAGCTGCTAGACGTTGTCAGCAGTAAAAAATCACCCAAACAAGCACTCAAAAATACAATAAGCAACACTGTTAAAAAACAAACAGGGGGAGCAAGATTTCGGCAACAAAGAAAAACGATTAGGAGTCGCTCAAAAAAATCACTGAGAAAAAGATTAACCAAACAAAAGTAGGTCATTTCAAAACAAAAAGTTCCAAAAAGAAGTCGGTCTGATTTCTTTTCTCAAGTTAAATATGATCGCTAACCTGTTACCAAACGAAGCAACCCATAGCTCTTTGGATCTGTTTGAGAAGCCGGCGCTCTTGGTGACTTTCGATGGAAGTTTTTGTCAAAAATTGGGACCTGTTTATAGTCCTGATGGACCCATGTTAGAGTTCGAGGTAACTGGTGACAGGTAACAACTTTATTGATTTACAAAAAATTTTTTTGGAAGTCAAATGCAAAATTGTTCAGTCTTCGGGAGCTGATCTCAAATATGACGAGGCAGCTACTGCTGACACTGCTAAAACCGATGCTCCATACTTTTGCAATAATGTGCTACATTCACTTTTCTCTGACTGCACAGTGTCAGCCAACGGGTTAAAAATCTCTAACGCAAATGGAAATTACGCACACAAGAGTTTTATAGAAACTGAGTTCTCACATAACAAAGACGCAAAGAACACTTGGTTGGCATGTCAAGGCTATTCTTACGAAGAAGATCCATCTGCAATAAAAGCAGGTGAAATTGCTCGAAGAAAAAACTCGGTCAGAGAGTCAGCAGAATGCACTTTTTATGGTAAAGTAGCGGTAGACTTTTTCACATGTGATAAACATCTGCTCAGTGGTGTAACTCTTCGTATTGCATTCAGAAGATCTATTGATGATTTTGTTATCATTTCGGATGATGCTGCAAAACATTACAAGGTGAAAATTGTTGAAGCTAATTTGTACGTTCGCAAGATGACATTGAATGACGAGGTCGTGTCTGCCATTGAAAAAACCTTGCTTACTAGCCCTGCTGCCTATCCCTACTTTGAAACTTTGACAAAGACGTTTTTGGCTTCAACTGGTCTGCATAGTTTGAAGCAAGAGGACATTTTTGCACGAGAGCCAATCCGAAGACTAGCAATTTGTCTCAATACGAACGAAGCTTTTTTGGGCAACAATATGCAAAATCCTTTTCATTCTCAAAAATTTGACTTGGAACAGATATATTTTTATCGCAACGGGTTACCAGTGGCTGATAGCCCAATATCTACAACTGATAACAAACGCCTTTATTTTAATACAATATCGGATTTAGCCTATATTGACAATGGACACGGAATAAGTCTGTCAGACTATCCCAACCATTTTATAATGGTATTTGATCTGACTAGCACCCAACAAGCTTCTCATGATTTTATACACCCGGAGCTAACAAACTGCTCCATATCTATCGAGTTGAAGTTTTCAGCAGCGTTACCGACCAACATTGAAATTTTTATTATTGGAGAAAAAGCTAGTACAATTTTTGTTGATACTGCGCGACGAGTGTCAAAAAATCATATTCTAACAAACTGATGATGGACGAAGATGATATTAATGGTTTAATTCAGAGATGTCAAAAACTAAAGCACAAATTTCGAGGTGTATTTGCAGCAGACAATTTTCCTTCAAAATTGAAATCAAATACTTTTTTAATAGTAAATGCGTCAAAATCTCAAACTCCTGGGACGCACTGGCTCTTCATTTGTAAAAAGAACGACCATCTTCTGTTTGCTGATCCCCTTGGACGATCCTTGTCTTCTTACAAGAATATTTATCAACGACTTGCAAAAAATAATGTACAGTTTCACCAATTGCTTGAAAACCAACCAATTCAAGGTCAAAACTCAGAATTGTGTGGACTCTTTTGTATTTTTATGGCTCATTTAATATTTGATGATAGACAAATTGTAAATTGTAATTATTTTCAATTGATTCGCTTTGCTCTTCACATGATGCTCTAACAAAACTAATATTGTGAAATAAATTTTTTTTAAAACTGAATTTTTTCTTCATATACAAGACGAACAAATAGTAAATCAGAATCAATGTTTAGTTTTCCAAAACCACTCATAAATATATCCATAATCTGACAAGAAGCACCAGAATGAGGACCACTCAAAATTGATTCCACTCTTTTTAAAGTTTCACTACTAAATTGATCAGTTTGAGTTTTCGAAGAAATTGTAGAACATACAAAATTGTGAATTGTTTTCTGTGGTACAATTGATGTAGATCTCGCCAATGTTTTTGAGATTCCGCTAGTGACCGCTGTAGATTTTGATAGTTTGGTTGCCACTGTTGCCAAAGGTGGAAGTCGCTTGCGTACATTTGCTGTATCCATTTTCTCTCCAGATTTGTTATTAAAGTCAACGGCAAGCTGTAATTTTGAAAATGTATCTCCTTTAAATTCCAGACTCGTTGAGGTTGAAAATAAGTGTCTGAAGGTAGTGAAGAGACAGGGAACTGCAAAAATTTTGATTGGCTTCATGGTCTCAACATCGATTGCACTCTCAATCAGAACGTGAAAATGGTTAGTTGGTAACTGACAAAATTCAGACTCAAAATGAGGACACACAGCATAGTTATTCGAAGCTGTTAAGTTTGGCTTTTCATCAGCAATTAAAAACTTGATCTGCTTTTGAAATTGTTTGAAATAGTTGGGAGATCGCTCAAACATTGCTTCCACCATCTCTACTACACTGATCAAATTTCTGCTTCTTTGCTGGGGGTGGTTTTGAATCTTGCGTTGCAGCAGCTTCACGTATTTTTTCTGCTTTTTTGACTAAATTTCCAAACTCGTCTAGAGTCAGAGAAATTCTCTGTTCAAACTCGTAATCCTCGGCCGCTTTCTTGAACAACTTTGGAAACACATATGTTCCGGTTCTCTCGTACGTTTTTAAAGTTGCCCTGACCAAACGCTTTTCTGTTTGGGAAATGTCGAAATAGCAATCTCCAAATTGTGTGTCTTTTGAGGAAGTAAAAGGCATGGTAGGCAACTTGTTTTATCACTTGCTCTTAATGTAAATAACTACGAAGTTAAGAGGCGCGGCAAGTTGGGATCAAACCAGTGTCGTCATATTTTTAATTAAATCCAAGTGATTGGTAAATACAATCTCAAGTACGCCCCACGGCGTACTTGAGACTGTTCATTTTAGACTTTTATACGTATGTGACCTTAGATAATAGTTAATTAAAACCATACCTCTATAAACTACCAGAACCTACTTGCGAACAAAGACAACAAGTACATGTGTTTTGTATATAAAACAATAAATTTATCAACACAACTCCACACTTCTGTGTGGGAGAGAGTTAAACATTAATAGTGTAGGGACCCATTTATATTACAAGTTGATTTAGAACAGATGTGACCCTAGATAGTATAGTGTAGAGACCACACACAATTTATATAAAACCAATACAAAACAGATGTGACCCCAAATTCCTCTGTAAAGGAACCAAAGTGCGGCTAGCCACATGCTATATACAATATATTATGCAACTAGGTGTGTCCATGCTCCAATCATTTGTTTGGTCTTAGAAAAGACGAACCTTGCGAAACACATGCAGAACCTACTTGCGAACAAAGATAACAAGTACATGTGTTTTGTATAGAAAGCAATAAATTTATCACCACAACCCGCACTTCTGTGTGGGAGATAGTTAACCATTAATAGTGTAGGCACCCACGTATTTTACATACAAGTTGATTTAGAACAGATGTGACCCTAGATAGTATAGTGCAGAGACCACACACAATTTACATAAAACCAATACCAAACAGATGTGACCCCAAATTCCTCTGTAAAGGAACAACAGTGTGGCTAACCACATGATATATACAATATATTATGCAACTAGGTGTGATTATGCTCCAATCATTTCTTTGGTCTTAGATAAGGCGAACCTTGCGAAACACATGCAGAACCTACTTGCGAACAAAGATAACAAGTACATGTGTTTTGTATAGAAAGCAATAAATTTATCACCACAACCCACACTTCTGTGTGGGAGATAGTTAACCATTAATAGTGTAGGCACCCATGTATTTTACATACAAGTTGATTTAGAACAGATGTGACCCTAGATAGTATAGTGCAGAGACCACACACAATTTACATAAAACCAATACCAAACAGACGTGACCCCAAATTCCTCTGTAAAGGAACAACAGTGTGGCTAACCACATGATATATACAATATATTATGCAACTAGGTGTGATTATGCTCCAATCATTTCTTTGGTCTTAGATAAGGCGAACCTTGCGAAACACATGTTGGGAAAGAATTTTGTACTTATGTTCATTTCTTTCTTTGCTCTTACTTAACAGTTAACTATTGAATCGAACTTGAACTTGAAAACAATGTCCGTGAAAATTCTTTCGGAGTCTGCTATCTCTTTTGAGAGAACTCTTGTTTACCAAACCGTGTTTGAAAATTTTGTCGTACTGATACAACAGAAAAGAAAAAACGATTTGTGGTACACATACCAGCATTGTTTGATACCGAAGCTATTTATTAACGCTATTGCTGCCCTACTGGAAAAACGGAGCCGGCTGAATCCAGTGTCATTACTTCTGGAGGACACTTACCACCAAAAACTATACCACAAATGCCTTCGACTGAAGAAACTTTGCCGGAGGAAGTGAGACGTATCTTGTACAGATACGACTGCGATTGTGTGCCCTTATTCGAGAATCAACTCGGTACATATCAAGCCTACGAAAATTTGGGTGATATGTGGGGTGTCAAATCATCACCATCCTCACCGGACAGTCAGCCACCGAGTGTTTTAGTCAGTGTTCCAACAACTCCTGCTGTGGATCCAAGCCCAACTTTTACTCCAACCCCAATTCCGTCACTCTTTGAGGATTTCCAGAGGAAGAACAAGATCTCTGACAATTTTGCAAGTCAGTTTGATGTCAACATTTTATCTGGTTCAAACTTTCAGACACCACAACCCCAAACAAATTCAGCCGATGTCAAGACACCCAATTGCTCAGAAACTCCAGTAGTGTGTGCAGCACCAAAAAAACGAAAACAAGAAGACTCTCTAATGGACTTTTTGACCTCTAACAACTTATTTAATATTGAATTGTTTTTCCTTTGCACTTTGGTGTGTTGTGTTACTATCTTTTGTGAATAGCTCGCTAATTGACACTCTTCTTTTAATGTTTTTACATAGCTAGCAGACTTTAGAATCAGAATTTTACAAAAATGGACATGTTCAAACATGTTCACAAAAACAGTACTGTTTAGTGAGACAAAGTTGGGAGAAAAATTCCAAAATGGACATGTTCAAACGTGTTCGAATATATAGCAGGAAGCAAACAAGCTTCTGATTGGTTGAGAGAAAATTTGTTGAGAAAGCTATTGAAATGTAAAAATAGTTTTGAACAAAAGCTTCAAAAAATGCATAAAGTCCTTATCAAACAAAAACTTCATTTAGCAAATCGTTCTTCGTATGCTGATATAATATCAGCGCTCCTGTTGGGTATACCTTCAGGTGTTAGTTAAACTAGTAAAACATCATTTTTTCAGCAAAAAGGAGGAAAAAAAGAAAGGATTTTTTATTAAAAATGAGATTTTTCCGTTTTTTTTTGCTTAATAAATTTTTTTCGACGGAACGAAAACTCAAAACCTGAACGCCATTACCAACTGTTTTTTGTGGGCTACCGATATGAATAAAAAAATTGACCACATTTCTTCTAAAAAGGTTGAAAAAAAAACGAAATTTTTTTTTTGTTTTTCATGGTGACCTTTGACCCCAAAAAAGTCGGCTCCAACAGATAGTTGGGATGAAATTGACTATTGGGTTGACACTATCAGACACTGTACTACAAAAAAGCTCATAACGCTCGTCAAAATAAACTCAATCCTTCATGAGATAATTAACCATTAATTAACAGCTAATTAGCAACTAATTAGTCTAATTAGTAATTAACGAAAAAAAAATTCCCATTTTTTAAACGGATTTGTAATCAGTGGTACATGCTTGTCACTTTTGGTCATAAGGGTCAGGGTCGAAAAACGGCTCTTCACCGATTTTCAAAACATCTGGACATTAACGTCTCATTAACATCTGGCATTAATTAGCAATTGAAGTACCCGAAATAATAATGATACACCAGGTTTTTTCTAAAAAACCAATTTTTTGGGGGCTGGAGACAAAATCATCTCATAACAGCTGTCATCGAAAAATGCTTGCAACAGGGGGCTTGTCATTGGCTGTCATGTGATGACATTGATTGATCATGATTGACAGAAAATCTAACTTTTTTCCTGATAAAGATGAGGGATTTTTTCTTGTCGGTTCCTGCGTTTTAGTGCCCGGGGAGCATTTTTGGTTATGATGACCAACATCGTCAGACGCACCCATCGGCATCTACAGTAAAAAAAATACAAAAATCGCTTTTTTTGCAACATTAAGCGAAAAAAATTGAACATTTCATTTGCTTTTAGTAGATTTTTTAGTTGTTCAAACACCGTGACAGTAAAATAACTGTGCATGAAAACCGTCCAAAGCATCCCTTGTACTTAAAATTTAACAAAGTGTACAAAAAAGCGATGTTTTTGAAATATTATTCAAAAATTCTATGGAAATCAAATCAAAACTTTCTTTCTATGTAGGCTACTGGAGTGTAATATTACATCTAACGGATTCAAACACAAATGTTTCCTCTACCCTTATGTCATTGGAGCATATTATCTATGAAAATGAAGAAAAAAGATTAAAATATTTGATTGAAAGATCATTGAAAATTCATAAAAGTTTACTTTGACTAAACTTAAAAGTTAGCAAATCAAAAAATTGCAATTGATATGCTTTCTTACATCACATATAACTAATAACCAAAAAGAACTACCCCTGGTTTTAAAAAAATCTTTTTATATATTGTACTAATAATTCGAAAATAACAAACAAGTTTTATCATGTCAGTGTTGTTCAGTGAGAAACGTAAAGTCAAGCGCTACTTTAAGTTCAACGGAACTTGATATGTTCATAGTAGTTGACTAAAGCGGGGACGCGCTCTTATTATCCAATCAAATTCGAAAATTTTGAAAGTTTGAATTGCGCGCGTCTTATATGAACCTCGTGTGGAATAGAAATAAATTCGCCATTTGAAGTTGAGTTACATGTTTACGAAAGTTGTCATTATCTCTGTTAACTTTTGAATCTTGAATTTTTCAACTATGGTTTTCAATTGCAAATATTGTTCGGCAACTTTTGCAAACAGAGGAAATCAATCTCGCCATGAGCATCGCTACCATCCCGACGAAGTAGGTTTACCAGTCTTTACCTGTTGTATTTGTACATTCACTTGTAGAAAACTTTCTGAACTGGAACAACACATGAGGACTTGTCATCAAAAATTTACAAATTGTTGTCGGTCCTGCTATATGGGCTTTAACGACACCAGATTATTTGCTCAGCATATGAGTTCTTTGCATTCTTTACCTGTCTTTGGCGATCAATTCCAACCAACTCAAGCGCCGGCCGAAACTGCCTTTAATGGTACCCTTCAGAGCCACCATCTGCCGCCATCACCAACCCAAGCCAACACAGACCTTGCTCAGTTCATGCTCCAGCATAAACCACAAATCGATTCGCTTATAGAAGAAAAACTCTCACAAGGATCTCAAAAAGTTCAATTTAGTGCTCATCTTCAACTCCGAAAGCCGAGTCAAAACGAAGATCAGGAAGATGAGCTTAATGAAATTTATGCAAATTCGCTCATGACACCGGTGTATAGTCAGGGACTTAGCAGTGAGACCTTCTGGACTATGGTCGAGAAGATGATGATAGTGCTTACGACATTTGCCTCTAATGGTAGTGGTTGGGTGCTTGAGAAAGTTATCAAAATAATTGTGAACTTTGCCCGTTACCGACCTATAACTGGCTCGTCTTACATTGCGTTACCATCAAAGTTACAAAATTGCCGCGGTTTACTTAATATTCGTAACCATGAGGACGCAAATTGCTTCCTTTACTGCTATATTGCTGCATATCATATGCATAACAATATTAGCTTAGATCGACCAGGAAGGAACTACAACACAGACAAAACTTCACCCGAAACGTACAAGCAAGCCAACCTTCATCAACCAACTGGACACTTCGATATGCCCATGGGGCTAGAAGACATCAATCAGTTCGAAAATCTAAATGAAGTTCGAATCAAAGTTTTTGGTTATGATGGTAGAGACTTATTTCCACTCAGAGTGTCAAAGTTTGTCTCAAACTTCACAATGGATCTTTTGCTTTTATACGAAGCAGACTGTTACCATTATGTGTTGATTACTAACTTGGTTAAGGTAGTTTGTCAACTCGGAAATACCAAATTTCGCTTTGCGTTTCATATTTGCCGGAATTGTTTCTGGTTGTGTGAAGAAGGCCTTGCAAAGCTTACCGCACATATGGAAACCTGCTGTGAAAATGCGCCGGCTGTTGTTCGATTACCAGCTCCGGGAAAAAATTTGTATAAATTCAAAAACTTGGCCGCTACCTGGTTTGTTCCATTAGTCATTTACTTTGACTTCGAATCCTTCTTGTATCCAATAGCAGGATGCACGCCCCACGGGAACAACTCATACACCAGAGTTACTGAAAAACACGAGCCCTGTGGGTTTTCACTTGCGGTAATTGATCACTATTCAACAAAACCCATCTTCTTCCACGTGGACAGCTCTGAAGATTGCATTACTAAATTTGTAAACATGTTACACACACTAGCCAAGGATATATACAAGCGCAAACGAGCTTTTCCTTTCTTCAGAGGTGACCGTAGCCAGTATCCGAAAAGTGCAGCTGGCGAATGTTGGATATGTAACGAAGCCTTTGACGATAATGATGAACAATCATCAATTGATCTGGATCACTGCCACTACAGCGGACAATTTCTTGGCTGGGCTCATGAAAAATGCAATCGAGCACGAAGGAACGTCAACTTTACCCCTGTGGTGGGTCATAATATACAAAATTATGACCTTCATCACATTTGTTTAGCCCTCCAATCTTGTGAGCCAACGACCACTGTAAGTGTAATTCCATCTACTGATGAAAAATACATTTCCATGAATTTTGGAGTACTCGTGGAGACCATAACCCTAGATGATGGAAAAGTGATCAAAAAGTATGAAAATCTGAGGTTCATTGATTCATTCAAAATGATGAATTCGTCTCTCGAAAAGTTGGTTGACATTTTACCAAGAGATCGTTTTGGAATACTCGCTTCTGTCTTTCCTAACCTATCCTCAACAGAATTGAAGCTCCTGCAACAAAAAGGATATTACCCCTATTCATATGTTAGCGGTCGAGAAAAGTTCAGCGAAAAATCCTTACCGCCTCTTAATGAATGTCGTAACACTTTAGAAGGAAACGCAGTAACAATAACTCAAGAAAACTTGAACCACGCCAAGACGATGTGGAACACTCTGAATTGCCAAACTCTACAAGACTACCACGATGCATACCTGAAAACCGATTGCGCTCTTCTCGCATGCGTTTGTGAATTCCACAGAGAGCTCAGTTCCTCCACCTACAAACTCGATTGCATGCACTTTTGCACACTGCCAAATATGGCTAAGGAAGCATCCTTGAGAATATGCAAGGCGGAGGTCGAATTGCTTACAGAACGCGAGCACCTCGATATGATAGAAGGAGCAGTACGTGGGGGAGTATGTTCAGTCTACGAGATGAGAAAGTTTACAGCAAATAATAAATATTTACCAGATTACGACTCTTCACAACCCTCGACATATGGCTTCTGCGTGGACGCCAATAACCTATACGGTGGCGTCATGCAAAATGAAAAACTCCCTCAGTCAGATTTTACGCTTAACTCTGATATTACACTGGCTGAGATACTGAACTGTCCTGATGATAACCCTGTCGGTAACTTCGTGGAAGTCGACTTGCATTATCCAGCAAGTCTACACGATTACCATCAGGACTTCCCCCTCGCACCATCGAAAAATATTGTTGAGGATGACTGGCTCAGTGACTACCAAGTGAATTTGCGAGAGAGTCATAACTTACCCCCCTCAAAAGTTCCAAAACTGTTGTAGACTTTCTTCGACAAAGACCATTATGTGCTGCATTACAAGCTGTTGAAACTGTATGTTAACTTGGGATTAGTCGTGAGGAAAATGCATCGTGTGCTACAGTTTACTCAAAACAATTGTTTAACACCCTATATAACCCTGAACAGTGAGAAGAGACAAGCGGCTTTGAATAAAGTTGAGGAGAGTTTCTATAAACTAATGAACAACGCCGTTTATGGGAAAAACTGCGAATCGAAACGTCGACGGATGAAAATCGAGCTTACGAGAGACGCAAGACGAACCCTAACCATAGTAAGCAAGTTTGAGTTTGAAAAATTCAAAGTGTTTGGCGAGAACATGGCAGCTCTCTCCTCCCGCCCAAGAAAGATCTATTGGGATACACCAACGATAGTAGGGGCCACAATACTTGATCTAGCGAAATACTACATGTATCAGTTTCACTATGGAACAATGCGATCTTCATTTGACTGTCGATTACTTTATAGTGATACTGATAGCTTGCTATACCGGATCAATTGTGAAGATCTCTACCGTGAACTGAAGGAGAGCAATGTTCTTGATCAATTCGACTTCTCAAATTACCCAGAAGATCACGAACTCTACAGCGAAGAAAATAAGCGCGTCGTCTTAAAATTCAAAGACGAATTTGCTGGGGATTATATAAAAGAGTTTATATGCCTGAAGCCAAAGCTGTACAGCATTACTTCCACTAGTGAGTATTTTACGTTTAATGATTCAAGAAAAAACTAACAAAGTACCAACTAACCTTGTATGTTTGTCATAATTTGACTGCTTTTTTCTGTTCATGGGTAACCGAAAAATGTCCGCCAAAGGAATAACAAGAGCAGCCCAAAATTTGCTTCGACATGCAGACTACAATAATACACTTGTGACTGGAAGTACACTGCGCGCTGAAAACACAAGGATTGTTCCGGAAAAGCATGTTCTACAAACGGTTTCAACGAATAAAATATGTCTCTCTGCTTTTGATAATAAACGCCACATTCTGAACGAGGGAATTAAAACACTACCATTCGGCCACTATAAAATTGATCATTGCCGAGTCGAAGATTTTTCTTGGGATAGCGATGAAGTAGAGTGGGACTGCGAAAATGTAGAAAATTATGCTCACCTTCTCCTAGATTCGAGTCCAAACTGGGACCATAATAATAGTTTTGTTGTACCGGATACAACAATAAGTGAAAGCCCGGAAGAATGGGAAACACCTGACCCGGGATTTGCAATGACAAGTATTATTAACGAGGACGATATTGATAGCGATGATATCGTAGATTTCGATGCTACCACCAGCTCCAGCTCTTCCTCCCCTAACCCATTCATTAATTATGAAGCTAATGAGTGCAGTGAAAGTAGTAGTAGCGATTATGAAGAAGAACCAGCATTTAAAGTTGCACGCAGACAATAAACTTATTGTACTTAACTACGTAAATTGCGCCTTTTGAATTCCTAACCGTGTAAATTTTGTGTTTATGAGTGCTAAAATACGTTTCAATAAATTGTTCACTTGCAGCTCTTATCGGAACGAAATTTAGAACAAAGTTGGCTGTTTGACCGAAAACAAGTTTGCCGCCTTGGAAATAGTCACATCTGGTAAAGAATGAAAGTTAATCCCTTTCCGTCTAGGATAACGCCCCATTATCCCATGTTTAAGTATCGTAGGATAACCCCCCCCCTCTCTTGAGACAGTATTTACTTACTACTTCCCGCTTCCCATTTTTTTCTAAAAACTGAACTTATGCTTTAATTGTACAAAGAAATGGTTTAACTGTGTTAAATAAGAGCCGAAAAGGCTATAATTATGTGAGGGGGGTGTCGCAGACAATTAAAATATGAATGCAAAATGTTAAATTTTCTCAGTGAATTTGTTTAAAGAATAACTTCAATAATGAGCAATTGTGAAGCTGTTTAAGGAAGTGTAGAAAACAAGAAAAATTAAGGATGGATAATGTGTAAGGATGTGCTAAAATTATGTATGCTGAAAAATGCCTCAATGGTACTAGTTCAGTGTTGAAGTAATTAATTATAGTGCTGAAAAAATCTTTTAAACTGTTAGGGAAAAAGTTGAACATATTCAAAGTAGGTGCTCAAATTTGTTTAAATTGTGCAACGAAAGTGCTGTAAATATAAAAGATGTGTGCTGGAAAGTGTTTTTTTTTGTTAGGAATGATTTGAAAATGTGTTGAAAATAGGGTGGAAAAGTGTTTAAACTGTAAAAGGAAATAGTTCAAAATATGTAACAAAAATATTTTAAGAGTGTTATGACTGTGTTAGAAAGTGTTGAACATCTGCAATGCAACGGCTGTAAGGGGTCAAAAGTGTTATGCAATAGTGCATAGAAGTGATTAAATTGTGTACAGAAAGTATCGCAAAAATACGTCAGACAGGTTTTGAAGAGTGCATAAAATGTGTAGGTTTTGTGCAGGGAAGTAATGACAATAAGTAAGCAGTAAGCTGAAAAGCGACGTGAAACTGTGTAAGGAAATTGTTGAAAGCAAGTGCAACAAGTGGTAAAAATGACTCTAATTGTTTTAGGAAAGCGTTGAAAACATAAAAAACTAGTACTAAAAAGTTATTGAAATGTTAAAGGTGTATTGAAAATATATAATTGATTGCTGTAGAGTACAAATAGTGTTTAAAGAAAGTCTAGTAATGCGTTATAGTTACCGTTAAAATTTTTTATTTTGTTCATGGATTCTGTTGAATATGTGTAAAAATAGCGCTCGAACATGCTTATTTTGTGTGAAGAAAATTATTTGAGAATTTTTTGAGAACGTTGTTAAAATTGTGCGCAGAAAGCGCAAACAAATATCAGATAGTTGCTGAATATCGCTTAGATTGCGCAAGTAAACTATTGAGTATATGTGCTCTAAATACGGAAAAATACTTTTAAAAACAAGAAATGTGAGTTTAACAAAAAGTAGTTGATACAATCTGATTAAGTAGTTACTAGCTGCTTTTTTGTTTTGAAATTAAATTTTTGAATCAAGTTGAGCCCAATTCATAATACCAATTTTTTGCCCAGATTTTTTCACGGTTTTTTGGAGAGTTCATGTTTTCAGTAGTTGTGTCATTATTGGTCTTAGCTATTTCGTTGATAATTTTGGACTCCAATTTTTCACTTTTTCCCTGAAAATTGCAGTTCTGTTTTTTCTTTCAAATGAAATTGATTAGCAATCTTATAACTTTCTAGCGTTTTTTGGAAGAAGATTTTGTTTATGTGCCTCAGGTTTTGGAAGAAGATTTTGTTTGTGAATTCTGTGGATGTGTGTTTTCAATTCGTAATCTAACAGAACAGGTATTCAATCAGAGTAATTATAGAAAAATTGTGAAGGAAAATACTCTTTTTATCAATTTGATTTTTAGTGAGAATCTGTATTTTTTAACGGTTTCCTTAATTCATTTGGGGCCCTTGTCAGAGCGGAAAAACAATCGCAAACTTCAAGTTTGGGTGACCAAAACTCATCTGACTTTCTATTGTAAACTATACTTGTAATTATACACTAAAATGCCACAGAAATGTTTATCTTTTATGTTGTTTCATGTGTTTCTGTGTTTTTTTATAATAACTTTAATCTTTTGGAAAATAACGGTCCACAATTCTGTTCGCGTAGATTCTGGAGATAATCTGGCCATGTTTTTAAGATCTGTTTATATTTTTTTCTATCAGTTTCACTCAATTTGGAGAAAGATGTTATATGCAAGTGTAACGAGAGCTAAAGAGCTAATCGTTTGAAGGCGGGCTTGAAATGTGCTTTCCGATCGAGGTTTAGCGGTGAATTTTTGTAAAAAATGCGGTGAAATGCAGTGAAAAAAAATTTTCGCTCCGTATTTCTTACGTCTTTTTGCGGTGAGCGCAGTAAATCGCGGTGAATTATTTATTTTCACCGCCTTCTCGGTAGTCTTACAAAGAAGTCTTCAACATTTTATTCCAGTGCGCCAACCGTCACTTAATTCTATAATAATTCTTGCAAATTTAAATTAGATTCAATAAACGTTGGAAAGCAAATGCGGTGAACATTTGTGAGAAATGCGGTGATTCCTGTAGTGAATTTTGTGAGAAATGCGGTGATTTCTGCAGTGAATTTTTGGGAGAAATGCGGTGCTATGCGATGAATTATTTCATTCCACCGCATTTACCGCATTTCTTACATTAATTTGCAACAAAATTGACGCGGTGAATTTTTAAAGGAAATCCGGTAAAATTTAGAGAATAATTTTCCACCGCATTCACCGCAATCACCGCTTTTCTTACAGAAATTCACCCAAAATCATTGTCCCGGTTTAGAACAGAGTCGCGAAAGCTTTAATTTCTTTTGGGTTCTGCTACGATAATTTAAATTGTAGTTTAGGTATTGAAATGCAGTCTTTGCAAGCATCAATATGTCTGTTAGTGGGCGATCTTTTGAGCCTCTGTTGGGCAAACAGAGGAAAGAGATAACAGCAAATCCTTTCTTAACTAATTCTTTTCATTCATAGAGTACAATGTTGACAAAAGTAATTGGACGAATTTCTTCTTAGTACTTCATTTCATTATAACATTATAACTTGCAATACTAGTTTGATTAGTTATCAATTTTAGATTCATTTTATCAAAATGTCTTCGAGTACTCTTGAAGACACTATATGCCAATTTGTAAATTTAATCAAGGAATCTGTTATTTTTGTGGGTTTGCTCAGCTTTGTTTTTGTTTTCATAGTTTCAATTTTTTCCATCGTTGCAATTGCAAAAACATTCTACAAACAACGCAAGTACGTATTGTTGCATAAATCTTTTCCACCTTTTCGAATCTGTTCAGTTGTTTATTTGGTGTTTTTGTTTGTTTAGCTCTATGACAACATTGTTGTTGTTGGTTTCGAATGTTGTCATATTCTGTGTATTTCTGGAAGGCTGTTTGATTGGGGTGTTATGTAATGCTGCATACCAAATGAACGGGTCAAAGATATATCTCCCACTTCTGGTTAGAAAAAGACCAAAATTCAGAATTTTTCCAAAAGTTCTCTTAGTTGTCTACAGCATTATGTGGTTTAACGAAAGCTCTGATCGGAAAATTTTTGAGCAAAAAGTTAGGATTGAAAAAAGAATGGAAATCTAACCAATAACTAATAGCTTTGAGATTTCTTCCTTAGCACAAACTGCCCTGATAAGAATCACTTTTGCAGAAATTGTTTTTTAATCAATTCCAGTTGTGCTTGAAATTGTCCCCAAAGAGACACAAGTGTGCTCAAATGCATCTTCTCTTATGAATCTCCCTCAAGTTACGCTCCAAATTGTTCGTGATGAGACATAAAGTGAGTTTCAGAACATATCTTAACAGACCTATCAGACATGTTACTTCAATTCAAATTTGTTTTGATCAGATTTGATTCTCTCCAATCCACTCTCCAATGCAGAAGGAGTGTGTGAGTGTTAGGGTTCTTTTTAGGTTAAAAGACATCTAGAGTACAAGTCGGGAATGTTTTCATTGTTCCTCTGTTCAGATCATAGGAGTATGTCAACTGTGTGAACTGGAGACTATCTGTGTGTTCCTTGTTCTTGCCATTCAGAGGTTCCTCTCTTGGCAGAAGCCAATCATGTTTATGAACCAGAGCAAACTCACTCTCATTGGTCAATTTGTGGGCATCATTGTGCTGTGTCACGTGCTGGTGTTGGTGCCCATTGTGCCCATCATTGTCAATGTTCCTGAACATCATTGGTTAGATATTTTCTTTCATTTACCCCAGAGCTTCTCTTTAGTAGACAAGATTTGGTTTCATTACCATATGTGATGAGAACAAACTAATTCTTTATTGCATGATAATTTTGGTCTGGAAACACACCGTGTGCGCTGGACTTCGGTCTCATCAGAGTTCACTTCCTTAAAACAAGGTCGTGAATAGCGGCCGTCGGCCTCTCAGCGCCCATTATAGGCGCTCTTTTTTTACGAATAGAAAAGTTTTTCTAAACTAAAATAAGAAATAGCTGTACGTTTGATTGCATTTTCGTCCATCTCAATCATATATTAGAGTTTGATCGGCAATCTGTTTTTTTAGTTTCACCGTTTTAGAGGTTTTTTAGTGATTTTTGTACTGGTTTTCATGTTTTTTGTATCTTGGGTAATCTTTTTTTTGTTATTAGTGATCATGTTGATTTTCATGACCTTTTGACTTCGTTATTGTCAATTCAAATTTGTTTTAGCTGAACAATATAGGCTCAAGTTAAAGCAATATATTACTTACTTTTTCGGTTTCAGAAGTTTTCTTCTGCCTAATTAATCTATATTTGCTGCCTTTCGGATTTTTTTTTCATTTTCGGTTGGTTAATTAGGTTTTCTGTTACTCAGTTCAGAATCAATAGCAAATACTCGATTAAATTAATGTTCTCAATTCTGTTCTTCTTCGATAGTTTGACTTTTTGAAGATGTTTTAAATGTTTCTCAATGCTCTGGGTGCCATGTGGGTGCTCAAGTATTAAGCAGGAACGGTTTTTAAGATTTGGTGAGAGAAGTTTCAAAATGTTGCGATATTTATAGAAATTTAATTAAAGATTTCAACACTTCTATCAAATCTAATGAAACTCGCCGAGAGAGAACTAGAACCTTTTTGATACTTTAGGTTGTCATTGAGCTCTCACTTTAGGTTGTCATTGAGCTCTTTTTGATACAAAAATAGTTCAAAGGGGCGATGCAACTTGATTTGGGAAGAAATCAGGCTGTCGTTAACTTTTCGTTGTTTTTCTAACTGCTTCAATTCCAAAGCCGGTCAGAGATCTCAACCGCGGCTATTTTCCAGCAAATTGCCGGCTTATAGACTCTCTCTCCCGCTCTCTTCTCCTATGCTCTCTCTCTCTCTCTCTCTCTCTCTCTCTCTCTCTCTTTATATATATATATATATATATATATATATATATATATATATATATATATACAAATATATTTATATATATATATATATATATATATATAAATATATATATATTTATTTATGTGTGTGTGTCCGTTCATATATATTTATTTAAATTAATATATATATATAAATATATATATATAAATATATATAGAATTCAATTTAGGTTGCTCAAAATTTGTTGTTTCATATAGTTACATCACTTAAATGCTCTCAAACGGAACGG
>NW_027453415.1:0-29510 GCF_964194025.1 Convolutriloba macropyga | reverse complement strand
GCAGCAGTTATGTGTCAGGTTTTACCACACTTTTACAAAAAATTCTGTGAAAAGGCGTTGTTTATATCTGTATCTGTCAAAGATTATAGACCATATATTCTTACAAGTGAATATGTTGTTGCTTCACACAACAGTTTCTGTCCCCTGAAAACCTGTCGATATCACATTGTTCTCATTTCTTTCTCCATCGGAGACTTGCTTCAAAAACTGGAAGATCTCTCCTATTTATATCAGACAGTTGATTGTTTATATACATTATATAAACATCAATTTTTTGGCAATATTTTGGAAGAATCGGGACTTGTCTTTACTCAGTTAGACAGAGCAGTAAAACACAATTATGAGAACAAATATGTTGAGAAGTTACCTAGTGTGTCTAAAAAAAGATTGAGTAGAAAGAAGTTCAAGAGACATCTACTGCGCGCTGAACAAAGAAATGTAAGCACACAAACAATGGGATCTTCTTTTCTGGACAGAATTCAATCTCTTAAAAACTCAAAGTATGAGGGTGAATTGATAAAAATTGTTGACTGTTTGTTAGACGGCCATGGCTTAATTGATAATTCTCTGTTATATCTTGAAATTAGAAAGTAATAAATTTGTAATTGCATCACAATTATTTACATAGTATCAGTTTTATGTTTGGTTTAAAAATCAAGAAAATTCAATTTCTCTTTTTTTACAATCTTTTTCTTAAATGTTTAAATTGATACCTCTAATCTGTTAAAAGTCAAGTTTTGTAACAAACTATTCTTTTAAAAGTCGAGTTTTCTCACAAAAATTTTTGTTAACTGTTGGGTTTTGGAACAATTTATTTTAATAAAAGTCGAGTTTTCTCAACGAAATTTTTGTTAAATGTCGAGTTTTCATTCAATCTTTTTGTTTAAATATCAAAAAACAGTTTCCAATTGGATACAATGAAGCGCAAATTTTTTCCTGATTTTCACCAGTTTACGGTATAATTTAACGCAAAAAAGGAAGAGATTTTTAATTTGTAAAATGACAAGTTTTCTTTTTCTATAACAACTTAAAAATCGAGTTTTCACACAGGTTTTTTTCTTAGAAATCAAATTTCTGCTCAGTTTTTTTTCTTAAATATCAAATTTTTGATCAAAAACTTTTGTTAAATGTCGAGTTTTTATAATGCTATTTCCGTTAAATATCAAGTTTTGTAACGAAGTTTCAAAATTCAAAATTTTGTTTGATTATATCCTTGTGAACTAGTTTAGAAAAGAAAGCTCACATGAGAAAAATTATATTATAAAGAATGTTTAAATACATCACCAGGAAAATGTATAAATCAACATACAACTTTTCCGTTAAGAACGATTACAAATGAAGCTGCAAAAATTGCAAAAATTCTGGAGATTCTATTCTTAATCTTAATAAATGGAGATTCTATTCCTAATCTTAATACATGGAGCCTAATCTTAATGCATGGACTCTATGCCCTATCTTAATACATGTAGACTATACCTAATATTAAAACATGTAGGCTATACCTAATCTTAATACATGTAGTCTATACTTAATCTTAATACGTGTAGAATATACCTATCCTTAATACGTGTAGACTATACTTAATGTTAATACATGTAGACTAAACCTAATCTTAATACATGTAGACTATACCTAATCTTAATACATGTAGGCTATACCTAATCTTATTACATGTAGACTATACCTAATCTTAATACATGTAGGCTATACCTAATCTTAATACATGTAGACTATACCTAATCTTAATACATGTACGCTATACCTAATCTTAATACATGTAGTCTATACTTAATCTTAATACGTGTAGACTATACCTAATCTTAATACATGTAGACTAAACCTAATGTTAATACATGTAGACTATACCTAATCTTAACACATGTAGACTATAAATAATCTTAATACATGTAGGCTATACCTAATCTTAATACATGTAGACTATACCTAATCTTATTACATGTAGACTATACCTAATATTAATACATGTAGGCTATACCTAATCCTAATACATGTAGACTATAAATAATCTTAATACATGTAGGCTATACCTAATCTTAAAACATTTGGGATAATTTGTGATTTTTTAAATTCAGTTTTCAGTAAAAATTTTGTAAAGTTTGATTCGATTTAACAGATTTATGCTATTTGACATCATTTTTGCTTAATTTTGAGCTTTTTATTGTATTTTAATGCTAAAAACTTGCACCACTTAGCAAACTGTTCACTCTGACGAAAGTTTTAACCTGTTGATCACTTTTATTTATTTTTTTATTGTATTTTTGCTAACGTTGAAATCTGTGTCTTTGCCTTGTTTCATCTCATGTGATTGTTTAAACTGGTATTTTCAACCAATCAGAATTAAGTATTTGATCAAAACTTGGCTTGAAAAGCAAAACGGAGGCAAAATTTTGCAAGAATTCTGCAAAAATTCTCAAAAACTGCAAAAGTTCTGCAAAAATACCCTGCAAAACATTCTGATGGTGCGGATCCTAATAAGCTAAGCCAGTAAGCGCCGATCATTACTAACCAATTTGTTGACCTCGAGCAGCTACTATGACGTAATTTTAAACAAAACAGAAAAATTTTGCAAAAATTCTACAGAAAATACCCTATTCCTAATGTTAATACATGTCAACGGCTATAAATAATATTAATACATGTCGGTGGCTATGACTAATCTTAATACATGTCGACGGCTTTAACTAATCTTAATACATGGAGATTCTATTCCTAATCTTAATACATGGAGATTCTATTCCTAATCGTAATACATGGAGCCTAATCTTAATACATGGAGCCTATGCCCTATCTTAATACATGTAGACTATACCTAAAATTAATACATGTAGGCTATACCTAATCTTAATACATGTAGTCTATACCTAATCCTAATACATGTAGACTACACCTAATCTTATTACACGTAGACTATACCTAATCTTATTACATGTAGGCTATACCTAATCTTAATACATGTAGACTATACTTAATCTTATTACATGTAGACTATACCTAATATTAATACATGTAGGCTATACCTAATCTTAATACATGTAGACTATAAATAATCTTAATACATGTAGGCTATACCTAATCTTAAAACATTTGAGATAATTTGTGATTTTTTAAATTCAGTTTTCAGTAAAAATTTTGTAAAGTTTGATTCGATTTAACAGATTTATGCTATTTGACATCATTTTTGCTTAATTTTGAGCTTTTTATTGTATTTTAGTGCTAAAAACTTGCACCACTTAGCAAACTGTTCACTCTGACAAAAGTTGTATAGTACTAGTCAACTTTTAACCTGTTGATCACTTTTATTTATTTTTTTATTGTATTTTTGCTAACGTTGAAATCTGTGTCTTTGCCTTGTTTCATCTCATGTGATATTTTAAACTGGTATTTTCAACCAATCAGAATCAAGTATTTGATCAAATCCTAGCTTGAAATGCAAAAAAGGAGGCAAAATTTTGCCGAAATTCTGCAAAAGTTGTATAAGTTCTGCAAAAACTGCAAAAAATCTGCAAAAAATACCCTAGATCTTATACCTAACCTTAATACATGTCGACAGCTATAACTAATCTTAATACATGGAGCCTATACCCTATCTTAATACTTGTCGACGGCTATAACTAATCTTAATACATGTCGACGGCCATAACTAATCTAAATACATGTCGGCGGCTATAACTAATCTTAATACATTGCGGCGGCTGTAACTAATCTTAATACATGTCAGCGGCTATAACTAATCTTAATACATGTCGGCGGCTATAACTAATCTTAATACATGTCGCCGGCTATAACTAATCTTAATACATGTCGCCGGCTATAACTAATCTTAATACATGTCGCCGGCTATAACTAATCTTAATACATGTCGCCGGCTATAACTAATCTTAATACATGTCGCCGGCTATAACTAATCTTAATACATGTCGCCGGCTATAACTAATCTTAATACATGGCGGCTATACCCAATCTTAATACATTAACGCCGCTATACCTAATCTTAATACATGCTCATTCATTCCCTATCTTAATACGTTAGGGAGGGCCCAAATCCCGGAAAATACGCTATACCCTATCTTAATACATGGGGGACCTCACCCACCCCGGGGAGTGTAGCTCACTATATTACTACTTGCCCAAAGTCGCTGGGTTAGATTCAAAGAATTGGGTTACATTCTTTCGTGAACACTAATCACGGCCTTGAGGGGTTTTCCGTCATTGGTTTTCACAAATTCGGTAACTTTTTTCATCGTCAAATCAAGGTACGCAAAATAAAATGTTGAAGAGCTGTTGTCAATTGTTGTCATAAAAAGCAAAACTTATTCAAAAACAGCTTTTTGGACATTATCTATAAATTGTTCCAATTCAGGATTATCGTTGAGCACAAGTTAGGTACGTTTATTCAAGAGAGAAGCTTCCCAGGCTGAAGTCCCAGACCGAAAGTCGATATGTCCAGACCGAAATGAACGCTCAAGGGGGGTGTCGTGATTTCAAAATTACGCTGTCTCGGAACACGAATGAACGCACAATAACCTGTTCATATGTAATTTTGGAAGCACGAAAGTCTGGACATAGGGCCTTTTGAACGCACGAAGAGCGCAAACATATTTGAACATACGAAAGTCTGGGCATAAGTACGTTCCATCTGAGGCGGTCTGGACATAGACCTGTTTTGTCTGGAACAATCTGGACATATGGAATTTCGTTCTGGGACCTCATCCTGGGTTCCTTGGCGTTTTGTTACCTATATTCATTGGAATCTGCACATCAAGTTCATAAATATTGAGATACAAATTGTACGCGAAGTGAAATCGAATTACTTTTCTTTAAAACTCTTTTCTGACTTTTCTTAAAATTTGAGATCGGGAAAAGGTGACAACGCAAAGAATCGGTTTTTTTTTCAATTGCAACGTTAACTTTGCTGACAAAAAATCTTAGGTCAATATCAATTTTGTGTTTCAGAACATCGTGGGAGCCCTGTTTACCTGTTTGATGAACTAGAAAACAAAGCCCTTTGTGTCTTTTCTATATACTTGTGGGACAATGGAGTATCGTGTGGTGAAAACGGCACTATGGTCCACGCTCGAGTGTCTTATTTCAGTCAGCTGAATAAGTGGGATTTGGACCGTTACACAACAGAACAGGGAACTGGTTTAGTAAGTATTAAAGATAATGTAGGTTATAAAGATCCCATAGTCAGAGTAATATAGGGGGAATTTCAGATCTCCAATTGCACAAACGGACATATTTTGCTATAACGAAGGGATTGTAAATATATTTACAATACCAGTGTCATAGCAAAATTTATGTCCGTTCTTTCAATTGGCAATCTGGAATACACTCTTCAATACTCTGTCTCTAGGGAAAGTGTTTTTTGAGGAGCACTTCCCTTAGTTGATGAAGATCGAGGACAACGCTAACGACTAAGTTTTTGTATCTGCCATTGAGCTAACAATTGCTCTTTATTCGGCAATCTTTACAGAACAAAACAAAAACCAATAAAATAAAATGACCTCCAATTTTAAGAAAACAATACACTATACTAATGATTAATCTAAGGTATGATTCCCACTTCGGATGCGAGAGGTCCCGGGTTCACTTCTCGGCTTTCCATGGCGTAATCCAGTAATCCAGGGCGTTCCAGTAATCCAGGGCGTAGACGTGATCCGCAACCTCCACGTGGTGCCCTTGGGTAACTGCTAGAAGCCCAGTCGGCGGTAGCTAGCTAAACCGATAGTCTAGGGATTGAGCAATGAACAAGACACCTCGGAATCCTTACCTGTCCGCTACTCAACGGCCTGAGAAGAAGCAGTTGAAGCAGAGCTTGGAGTAGCTCTTTGAAATAAGGGAGCAGAAATGGTTGTTCGCGGGCACCTCTTTTAAAAGTGGCTCTTGTATCCATTTCACGCTAATTTCTAACTGTTTGAATTATCTCCACTTAGCAAAAGATGTTCTCACTGACTCATAACTCAACACAGTAACAAAAAAAAATCTGATTCTTCAGTAGTAATTTGGCTAGACTCCAAATAAAGTCTCTTGCGAATTCTAATCGGCCTAAAATCTTTGCTAGTAGGCAACGAATTCAGGGTTAATACAGCTGTGATTGAGGGACATTGGAATGATTGCTACTTTGTGGGATTCGTTCGCACACTTAGAATCTAAAATAAAAATTCATCTATTAGGAGAAACTGTGTAAGATGCAGACAAGAATGATGTAGCAATAGCTATAGATAACATGACAAAGAGTGATGCAACAGTGATTGCAGAGATAAAAGGATAAAGAACGGCTACACTACATGTTTGTTACAGACAACACATGCTCTGTCATATCCCAAAAGATGAGTTTAAAGAGATTTGAGGCTCACACGACTCAATTACTCAAAGAGCTGGCTCTAGATGAGCTTCGCACCGTTGCTTTAGTCTTCATGTCTTGTAAACATTTTCACTAAACATCTGATGAATAAATAACCAAGACGTCGGTAAAAGGGGAAATGCACGCCAGTGCGCAGTCCAAAATAGTCTGCAAACTCCTCCGTGCACTTCATGTATATTTGCAATTCAATAACCGACCAAATGTGAAATATATGTGCAATTCAAAACCGACCAATTCAATAAACAATTTTAGTCTTGTCAGTTCCAACTTTGAATGAATGATCTAGTACCCCTGACCACAACACATACTAAGACTCACAACTGATAAGAGCTAACTTGGGTTGCATATCTCATTTTTCTTCTATTGCTAGATCTACGATTCAAAAATACGAAGGCTATGTACGTTCGTCGGGATAGTAGCATCCTTAACGAGATCAGTGGACAACTCACAGAAGATTATAATGCAAAAAGGACTCAAGGACACAAATAACACAGCCGAGAAGAATGCAGTTAACACAAAACAAAATTTTCGTTATTATAATTCTTTCGCTGCCGTAAAAAATCGCTACTGTGAATAAATGCAAGTTTATTATCCATTATCTCGCTCAGAAGAGTTGTGTAAGAAGAATACTTCGTTTTTTCAATTATATTTATAAGAACCCAGTTCGTTTTTCGAGAAAATATGAGAAACATTGAGGATATTGAACGAAAAAACCTTTGACTACGTTATAAGCAAAGGCCAATTTTCAGTGCAAATATAAATTTGTTGGGTCCAGCATTAACGTTTTAGGTCGAGGTAAAGTTGAGCGTCATATTTGGGTTGAGCTAAAGTCTAGCATAAAAAGTTCTGGTCTTGTCAAAGTCTAGCTGAACGATTAGACAACAAATCTCTAAATTCGGCACCACTGAAATCATTCTGAATACAGTAACAAAATCTGTATGACATGGCGCAGTCAGCTCGCGAATCTCGGAAAACACCGTTGTCGATAGAGCTCTTTTGGGAACGGCCTACTTCAGATCCTCCAATACGATGGGAAAAGTGGCGTATTCAAGTAAAACTTGCAATCCTTGCACGAGAGAACATTACGCTAGATACGCTTCTTCAACTGAAACCAACTCATGTACGTCTACCTGTTGAGCCGAAATATGAGATGGCCATTGAGGATGCAACGGAAGATACGGAAAGAGACAGTTAAATCAGGAACAGACAACTGAAGCTTCAATGGGAATTGAAATGCCAAAAAATAACTAAGGCATGCGTTTTGTGTGGAGAACGACCATTGCATCTATGTGACCAAAAATATGACTCACTCTTGTATCTCACTATAGGAACAGAGGGACGTCTTCTAACACAAAAATGCCCACATGATAATATCTACGACCTCACTAACCTCAAGCTCTGGGAGATGATGGAAATAGCTTTCCTTTGTCCAAGAAACATCGCTTATGATCTCTATGTGTTTTTCTCAAGAAAACAGAAAAAACGCGAAACGGTAGAACAACTCTACATTATTTTGAAAGAATTGGCGGAAAATTGCGACTTCAAAAATCGAGAAGAGGTGATAATCAAAGACATCTTCATCACGAATATGTTGGACGACGATATTCAACGTGAACTCCTTCGTGACACAGTCGAACCAGAGAGAACTCTTAGTATAGCTTTAATATAGAGATGGGTCATCAGAATCAACAACGGTTTTTATCAAACAACAATAACAGCGCAACTGGCAGTACAATCATTGCTATACAATCCTTCAATAGATTTCGTGGCGCGAATGCACATGGAAATCAATCAGGCAGAGTAACAGTCAATCGAGCAGCGATTGGTCAGTGGAGATGATGTGGTCAAGCTTGGACGCCAACAAATCGTCAGGTTTGCCCGGCTTTGGGTAAGAAATGCAATCATTGTAATTTAATCAGTCACTGGGCAAAGGTATGTGGAAAAAAATTAATTAATTCACGAAATTCTCGTCAAGATAATCGCATCAACAATGTAGAAACTGCTGCGTCTACATAACAAAACAAACACTCTGAGAATCAAATTATTAATTATAAAAACTATAATGATCAACATAACTCTGATTACGATACCTCAGAAGATAATTACGTTGCAACGATAGAAAGTATTAACACACCGCCTATTGCACTGCAAAATATGACAATAACAATTGGAAATACAGATTGTCATTTGCTCCTCAATTCTGGTAGTGGTTGTACTTTTATCAATATGTCACTCGCCAAGGAAAAAATGTTTAAGTGTGCGGAATTACAATGGTCGTAGAAAAATCCACTCGAATTGAAGTCCTTTTCGAATGATATAGTCGAAACATTAGAAACCTTAAAAACGCCAGTTCGTTGTAATGATTGGAAAATTCAAGAAGCAAAAATCGCGGTAGTAGCAGACGGATTTAGACCCATTCTTGGACGTGATCATTTGACCAATTGGGGATAACAATTTCACAAAAGCCTAGTCCGAATATAGAGATAAACAACGTAGAAACTCCTTGTGCAAAAAAATAACTGGCGAAAGAATTTCCGGGACTCATCTCACGAATATGAAAATCGAAACACCATACAGTTAATTCAAAATTTCACAGAAATTATCGCGTAACGCACCAAAAAGGGAGAAAGGTACCAATCCATCTTCAACCAAAAATGAAAATCGAACTCGAAAAAGTGTTAAACGAAGGACACATCGAAAAATTAACAAAAAGTTCCGATCAATTTTTCATATCTCCAATAGTTATAGCAGTCGAAAAAGACCAATCAATCAAAATAGCCTTAGACTCTAAAATCTTGAGCAAAGCTATTCACAAAAACAAGTACCAGATGCCAAATATCAATTTGCTAATTCAAACGATTTCACAAACACTGTCAACCGCGCCGTAAGAGCCAGCTTACTTTACAACACTCGATTTTCAGTACGCTTCTAGTCATTTAAATTTACATAGTGATGCGGCCCACCATTGTAACTTCAATCTTGTAAGCGGAGATATGACCCGCACTTACCGTTTCAAAACGGGTTTTTTATGGACTAACGGATAAGCCAGCCGAATTTCAAAAAGCAATAGATTGTACCCTCACCGGCCCATCTAATACTTTCTGTTTCCTAGACGACATATTGATAAGAAGTAGAGGCAGAATTGAACAACATCTTGATCTGGTACGAAAATGCTTAATTAAATTAGACCGAGAAAACCTTCGAATCAATCTTGCAAAATGTCATTTCGCCAAAGATAAAATTGAATGGCTCGGGTATAACTCGGGTATAACCTCGGGTATAAACTAGAATCACTCAAACAGGTATAACACTATTATCAAATAAAACGGACGAGATCGAAAAACTATCATCACTCTCAAATCTCAAAAATTACGATCTTTTATGGGATCAGTTCATCATTTGGGAAAATTTATTCCGGATCTGTTGCATTTGTGTTTTCCACTTAGACCTCTCCTTAAGAAAAATACATAATTTATTTGGACAGACGAACATGAAGAACAATTCAAGCCGATAAAACAGAAGGTCGCTGAAACAACGGAAAATAAGCATTTTAACCCCGATCTAGAAACACTTATAAAATGCGAAGCCTCATGTAAAGGTTTGGGTTGTGCATTAGAGCAAAGAACTCCAAACGGTTGGCACACCGTAGTGTTCGCATCACGATTTTTAAATTCTGTAGAAGATCGGTATAGCATTAATGAACTTGAAATATTATGTATAGTTTGGTCCATCGAACACTTCAAGTACTACCTCTATGGTAAGCCATTCACTGTAATAACTGATCACAGGGCTTTGTTTTCCATCATGAGAGAAAATAGAGCCAACAAATCTTATAATAGCCGACTAACTCGTTGGGTCGATAGACTATTACCTTTTAACTTTGCGATCGATCATCTTCCTGGATCAAAAATGGGACCCGTTGTTTATAATTCTCGTGACCCACAGTAAAAAGCTGTTAATATATCCGCTTATGACGAGCAATTCATAGTTGCTAAATTGGACGTGGTTAAACGCAGCGCGAAACGCTTCTTCTTAAATGCTGAGAATTACACCGATTTTGCAGCGCGAAATCCGCTTATAAATCAAGCCTCAAATACTCCGCATTCCATTAACAATTTATGCAGTGAATTCGCACCGCGGAATCCAAAATCGAAATTCCCAAATCGAGACAGCAAACATTCCACACTCGCTTTTTGCCTTCAATCATTCCACAAAACAGTCGACCACTAAATTAAAAAATTTTCAACGGATTGATAGTAAATTGCAAAGTGTACTAATGATGTCAAACTCGAAGGACGGAACCCTAATGCAAGTGAAACAGTCAACTCCATCTAAAGTCAGATTTGCAGACAAAGCAGGCCCGTCCACGGCTCGTGCAGCACCAGCAACACCATCAGCGCCCAATACAGATAATACTACAGTCACTTCACCGTCCACTGACGACCTCTATACGGACGCCTTTAATTTCGCATTATCAAAAATATTTTTGAGTACCCTGATGGCAAGCCTGACTTCAGAGGACGCCATCCTCAAGGAGATCAGGGACTGCTTTTTCACAGAAAATGAGGACAGATGTATACAGATAAGCACCTATATCCATAGGTTTTGGAAGGACCTGCACGTTAAGAAGGGATGTGTGTGCATAGACGATTGCATCGCCATACCCAACTCAATAAATGACGCCTATGTGGAGGCGATCCATGCAACACAACCAGGGAGTTGGGGGATGACGGATATGGCGACACATGCATGTGTGGCCGTACATGCATCGTGATATCATAACAAAAACGGCAAAGTGCAACCCTTGTGTCAAAATGGGTAAAAATTTAAAGTCTCTTATTCCCACAAACAAATGGGCACCATTAACATTATGCAGAGTACCAAATGAAGAAATTCAAATTGATTTTGGGGGACCAATTTATAGTGAAAAGAATCAAGAAGTTTACTTTATGGCATGTAAAGATCGATTTTCTAAATTTCCGACAGCGGAGGTATTTGATAGAGCAAATGCAGATAATATTTTGAAATTCCTTCAAGAATATGTTTTGCTACACGGAATACCTCGTTCTATTAGACTAGACCAAGCGCGGTGCCAAACCGGTCAACGATTTAAAGCATTTTTTAATCAGAATAATATAAAATTATTTGAAGCTCCAATACATGACCACAGAGCAATTGGACTTGTTGAAAGGCTAGTTCAAACAATCAAGAACCGCTTAGCTTGTATTAAAACGGTGGCGCAAATTCAATTTCATCTGAAAGCATCAATAAACTCTATTATATACCAACTAAGTATATGCCGCCAAAAGACTATAATGTATCACCATTTGAAGCACAGTTTGCAAGAAAATCGAATACTCCATTAAAAAATATTTCACCTGAACTTGATCATAGAAGTCTCACATATAAACGAATTTTGAAAATAAAATTAGAAATGGAGACAGTCCGTTGAGAAGAGCTAATTTCGCAGGAAAATTGGGACATAGAGGCCAGGAGTGACATCGAGTTGGAACTAAATAGAGACAAACTAAGCAAAGATGCAGTCAGACGGAGCAACGCAGATCCTGACAGAGAATCTCGAGTAATTCCCCACCCAGATGTTGGTATGGTAGTTCCACGAACAAAGACTTCTCTTACAGTAAAACTGGCAAAGAAGAAACCAAAGAGCAAAAGGTCAAAGAAAAGTCTCGATGGTCTCTACGAGGTTCTGGCGCCTGGATCTTTGGTAATCATAATAGACGCTTATACATCAGTTATCAAAGAACCGGGGAAGCGAGAAGTTACGATTCCCAACTCTGATTTGGCAAAATTTGGGACAAATTTGGGAAAAAAGGCAGAACGCCAAACAGACTTACACTTCTACGCTAACAGGAGGCCGAAAGTACCTTTTGGGGAAGATAACTGAGGACTTATTCAATCAGCATGCGCGAGAGGCGAGGAAAAAACTTCAGGGTAATAAATAAAATGAAACATTAAAGGATCGCAGATGATGTCACTGCCGTTTCATCCAACCACTCAAACGTGACGAGAGCGTTGCGAGTACGAATGCCTGTTAAACCAAAGAGAACTTTAGTACCCGCATCTCCACAGGAATCATCTGAAATTGTAACTGATTTCGCGCCACCAATTGAGCTTCCGCTTACGTCTATCGTAATCGCGGAGCCGCCATCGAGACCAAAGACGAAAGCAGCAACTAAAGCAACAGAGGCGCTCCAACTAATACCGAAAAGAAAAAGATCCTCCCTGTCAATTACAGAATCTGACGAGTCTTTAGCTTCAATCCAAACATGCCCGCCAACAACATCTTCATCTTCTGCACCTTTGCGTCAAAAACGACGACAATTAATCAAACAAACGGAAATACAAAACAAGTCAATTGTCTCTGCAATTCGGAAATCTGCAACCAAAAGTCAACATGTAGAGTCTGACTATACAGTAGTCCCGTGCTCTCCAGTACAAACCTAGCCGACTCAATACTACCTTTCACCAAACTACGAGGGGTCAGAAATGTCTATGACAGTTGGTGAGGCGGAAAGGCTATATGAAAGCGATTCTGAATAAAACTTTCATAAACATTATAGTATTATTTATAGTAACCAGCAAATATGTTATTAATTTCTTGATAAACTACTTCGTCGTTTATTTTTGTCGAGGGGGAAATGTGATATAGTATGATTTAGTATGGATGGGGCTATCAATTTGGGAGTACCAAATCCTCTTAATGTTAGTTATTTTAATCTATTTCAATTTCATTAACTTTTTAGTTCTATTTTACCCATTTCCTGTTTGAAGATCAAATCTTCATTATTTCAAGCCTTGTTTGCGGCCATTTGTAAAATTTAGTTATGATCAAATTGTCGATCACATTCAATTAATTTTATTTTCATCATTCTTCTCGAATCTGAAATCAAGTTTAGTTGCATCTCTTTAATCCGAAATTCGTCCCGCGAATCACTCAATTGTAGAATACTAACTTCAGCCCAATTTCGCTAAGCGAAATATTAGTTCGTAAGGTAAAGCTAAATTCGCGTCGCCAAAAACACACAAGTTTAGCACTCAGAAATTCGGCACCGCTGTAATCATTCTGAATACAGTCACGAAATCTGTATGACATGTGCATTAATACACAGGCCACATTTTTTGGACCGAGGGTTTGCCAACTTATAACCTATGCGAACTACGCAATGCAGCGGACGACACGTGGTAACGCTAAAGTTTATCCAGAAAACGCAAAATTTGTCCCGGAGAATCTCATCGTGGACGATTTCAAGCTTACAAATCTTTGAAGAAACCTACATAATCTTGCTGACCGAAATGATGGACATCCTCATTGCACTGTAAAGCGAGTTCCGTTTCATTCGCTCAAGAATGGTTGCACGTGCTTTTTATGTGGGATCATAACAACGACACTCTAGATGTGAATCTTTGTCCAATAGGTTGTTGGATTTTTTCTGTTTGTGCCCTCCCAGTACGTTATGCAACCCCCAGTTACAGAGCACGTGTCATTACATAGTAAATCATTATGTAAAAATATTGCCCGTGCTTCTGGAGGGGTGCAAACATTATGCGCCCACTAAGCTGGGGGGCACAATCGGAAAAGATCCAGGTTGTTCACAGTTAGAACTATGAATAGTAAAACCGAATGATAATAAAAAATTATATCAATCTATTGCAATTAAAAAATTATTACCAAATTTTGTTTTCACCTTTCACGAGGAAATATAACTTAATGCTCTAATTTTTCAACAAACCAGTAAATGTTGTCAGTATTGGTTCTTCGTTCAGAACTGCTGTTTAATTTGAAAATGTTTAAGGGTAACTAATCAATTTCATCAAATACCACATAAAATTTATCAGCAACGCCTTTTTCAGATATAAATTTTTTCCACGGAAAATTAGTGCCAGTATTAGGCCGTACAGTCAATATCTAACCAATATGCCTATTTCATTATTTCACATAGCTCAACCCAGCTTAATGTTTTTCTTCGCTCAAATACATTTCAGGTCTGAAAACTTCTTTTGAGCACCATTTTTCAAATTTTAAAAATTACAGAAAATCTAAAACAATTTTATTTCCATAAACTTTTCTCGCTGGAATTTTTTTATTATTTCAAAAACTTTCCGAAATCTCAGTTTGTCAATATTGCAAAATTATGAAGCCTCCTCAAAACAGAAAACAAATCAGCGGGAAAAATATTGACGAAACAGATGTTCGAAATTTGATTTGTTGGAAATTACACCACCAAATTTTTTTGTGAGCAGAACAGCACCATATCTACTTCTAGCTCCATGTAACGCAAAGCAATGTCGCTTCAGCAAAACTATTTTTGTTGTTCACAATTTTGACAAAAATGAGAAATTTTCTTTTTTTATCGCAGATATCATGTAAGTACACTTATTGATTTCTCTGCTTTGGTGATGGCTTGCTTGCTTAGCACAGTTAAAGGCAACATTACAATCGTGTATCTAAAACTTAGTAACTGGCTTTCCAAAGTGTCCTTTACCTTTGTTTCTAATTCACTGAAAGTTAAACTTCATTTAGTCATCCTTTATTCACTAAAATGGTATGAAAGTTACAACCACTTTAGGTTTTGTTGTTAGCAGTACACAATTGCAATGGGTTTTTTCTGGAAAACCAGTTATTTTACATCCAACTTTTGGTGTCCTTCTAATGGGCATCAACTTTCACAAAAATGTTTTCTTTGCTTGTTACGCGATTCTATTAACCTAATTCGCCTGCTAAGGTTGAAAAGTTTGAGATAAGTTTTATGCTGTACAAATAATTTTTTGTTCAAACAAAAATTGGCTAGAGATATGAGGAGAACAAAAACGGGATTAAGAGAGAGAGAGAGAGAGAGAGAGAGAGAGATACACCCAGCTTAAAATTGGGTCAGTTTTTGGGTGAATATGTGAGAGCAACATGCCTGCCAATAGGAGACTCTAAATCAAGTCCCATATCAAATTTTTACACAACGTTTTTGCTCGATAAATTCCACTTATTTATCTTGAGATGAATAGTTCTTCTTCAAAAAGTTTCCATCAATCCACAAAAGTTCATGTTTTATTATTATCACTACTTTTTTCACTTCTGCTGGTTACTGAGATTTTTTGCTGTTTAATCCAACTTGTTGAAAAGGGAGCGAGTACAAAATACGAGTGAAATTTAACTTACCTACAGGGAAGGTGTATGATTATAAATGAAATGTGAAATGAGGTAGACTTTAATTTTTTTAGTTTCAATCTTTCGTTAGCTTTCGGCCCAAAAGTATTGGATGTGAAAACGTTTTAAAACGGAACAGCTTTTTGTCCATAAAACAGGGGAGAAGGTGATTGATTGAACGATTGAACGGCTAAGTAATGTTTAAAGAGTTATGCATAATGATACTTTATATAAAAAAGATGGCCCGAATGAGTCTCTGCGTAGCACAGTATGTTCCTAAATACCTCTCGAGGTTGCTACACCAACCATTAATTTCTGCGAGACAAACCCTTGGGAGCATCCGAAATCAACTTATATGTATTGGAAAAATTAATTGTACTTTTTGAACCAAAAAATATGCCGTCTTTCTTCGGCAGACGAAAACGAAACTCTTTAATACATTCTAGAAAGACAAGTGTTTTACGATTTGAAAGACACGGGCACAGAAAAACTATGCAAGTACGCTCTCACGCACACACAAACAACATATCTACAAACAAGCATCAAAAAACAATTCCAAGGCCGAAAAACAAAAACATACAAAGAAAAACAATTTTTATTTTGTTTTTGGCAATTGGTCGAAAATCAAGACTCGTCACACTTCATATAGGTCTTCTTTGTTTTTTTCTAAATAACAAGATAAGGATTTTTTATGCACTTGTATTGGTAGTTGATATTTTATCACTAAACTTTGCAGTGATACCCTTCGAAATTTGTCCAAACGTTTTGTTATTTTCGATGTTTCATAAGAAAATGTATAACATTTTTAAATCTTGTCACCAAAAAATGTGTTGCTAGTGAGGCTTAAAACTTATATTTTTGGTTTTGGAAAGATTAAAAGCAGCACCTTGTAACAGACTATAGGCATTTTAATATTTTTTTGTTTTGTGATAGTTTTTACACTGTGTCTCTATTTGTGTTTAGACTCCAAAGGAACTCACACTCCTCCTGTGTTGTTTCCCTCTTACACACATTTTCTATTTTTACAACAAACACTAACATATAAATACATTTGCACAGCACACCTACACAAACACACACTTACACACAAACATTTAAATACGAATCCGAGATCAAAAAAACTTAGAAAAAAAAATTTTTAGTAACAGATCATTACCCTAGGTCACTCACCGTTCATTAAAGCCTGGTTTGAATTTTTCGGAAGACTAAGTGTGGACTTCTTGGGGCAATTTTTTCATTAATAGTAAAACTGTTACCAAATTTGAAATAAATTCTTTGTAATTTTTGATGTATCATGAGCATAATGGTTCAATTTGTTTTTTTAAATTCAAGCCAATTTTTTACAAGCTAGACTTAACAAACACAGTTTTGCTTTCAAAACTTTTTCAATTAGCTACAGAATATGTAATGTCTCTGACAGTTTCAATATCAGGAAGGGTTCGGACAGTTTTTGCACTCTGCCTCCATTTGTGTCTAACAATTAAGAGAACGCCAAAGGCCGTCTGTAAAAGCTGTTATTTAGTATCGTTGAGGCGTATTATTTTTCAGTTTCTTTTACGTTTTGATTTTTTCACTCTACAGAGTTTTTTAAAAAAGAATTAACAGAAACTATAAACTGCTTTTAATTTTTAAAAGAACTGTAAAAGGAAAGATAAATTTCATTTTTCTTCTTCGTTTTTTATGAGGAGTTTAACAATACGAAAAACACTTTTTGTTTTAATACACAGAAACGCCCATAGAGTCTTAAAGATCAGTTTGAAGAGCAATTTTAAAAAAACGGTGTTTTTTAAGAGCAATTTACTACAAAATGGTGTTTTTTGGTTTTTTCTCTACGATACGTAAACAAAAAGTGAAATTTTGACTGAGGAAAATGGCAACCTCGCATATTTATTCATCTTTTTTGAGAAAATGTTGGATCAAAAATGTGTTCATGGCTAACAACCAGATGAGCAATAGCCTAAAATTCTATGCATTTTCTCATTTTGTCAACTCCTCGGGGGGGGGGGGGTTGACTTGACTGTTTTTAATAGTATGACCCCTATTCTATCGTTCTCATCTGTGTTTTTATCAGCTTGAAAAAAATGTTCTGAATCAAACAATTAATAATTTTGAAAGTTTTTTCCTAATTGAAACATAATTGTTGTACTTTAAACAAATTTCCAATTGTCATAAGAGGTCAACTGACAGTCTTAAGACTCCAGGCCAACAGGAGAGGAAATGATTGCTGATCAAGACAATGCTTAGATTTTAACTTTTACAAAGTATGTAATAACTCCAAAAAACTTACGGTTAACTGGCGCGTTTATATAAAAACGAATTGGTTATTAAAACCTAAACTTAATTATTTTTTCCTGAGTAAGTAGAAAGTTAAAGTAACGTTCTCTTCAATGTTCGTTTCCTTGTTGAGCCTTTTTCACAGTAAATTCTTTGCTGCGAATAATTGAATACTTTGAAAGTTGAGAACATATGATAATAGTTTAACACTAAGACAGTCAGTATCTGCCAAAAAAAATGTTTTTTTTCCCATTTATGGCAAAAGAAAAGTTTTTTTCAGAAAACTGTTTATCTAGTAGAATCTGTCAGAAGAAAGCCCGTCCTGCAAAATACCTGAAAATTTTTTCCTTACAAATGGTTAAAAGACTTAATTAGCAGAGCTGCGCTTCAGTTGGTTGATAATATAAATATTGATCATTTCAATTTTTGACGCAATATTTTTGTAAAAACGATTTAAAAATTTGAAGACTGAAATTCGAGGTGTCCAGACCGAAGTGACCTTTGATCAGACCACCGGGCACACCCGTGCGATTCTCGTGCTCCAAATGCATGGTCTGGAAATATCTTCCAGCGCACTCCAGACTGGACAAGGGTCTGGAATTTACCCGAGGTGGGTCTGGGATAGTTTGATTCAGAGATCACCTTTTTTTGGGTGGTCTGATCAAAGGCATGGACTTCAACCTGGGCGTGATTCCAAAAAGTCCAGTTGGAAAATATCTGGAGTTGGGTTATCTGAAGTAAGAGGGCAAGTACAATATTGATAATCAACCGCCATTTTTTATTTTGTTTCAGGGTTTGCGCTGGTTGATGATAATAGAGAGAAATTTGTCAGTGCGTTTGCCCGTGTTTATGTTAATCATAGGTCAGTACCTTTTATTTCCTTCCAAAGTTACTGTTTCTGACATTAACTATGAGTATTCATTCCCTATGGAAATCCCACCTTTTTGCATCATCAGTTCTAACCTTAATTTGGAAATTTTATTTCTGAACTGTGGGAATTAGCAATCGACAAGAGAACTGTCCTCGATTTAATCAAAAATTGGGTCTTTCCCAATCCCCCATTATGGTATAATTACCACGATTGGGGGCTATAGGTTATCTGACCACTAAGCTGGGGGGGGGGGCTATAATGGGAAAGACCCCAAAAATTAGCTCGCGATACTCTGCTCAGAGTGACCGTGGTTCTTAGCTTTCAAGGATCCATCATTTAAAAAAAGAACAGGCAAATTTTAATTTAGATGTTTTATTATTTTTTATTACATTAGACTATTATGGTACAATAAACATAACTTTTTTGTACCAGATTTTAGATCCGATTTTCTCTTCTTTTTAGAGAGAAAAATTTTTATAGCGATATTTATGTAGGAAAGAATTTGGTGAAATAATGTAAGACGGACTAATCTAAGGTACAGAGCCAGATGGATGTCAATTCACTAAAAATTACATCACAGAGTGATAATTTGTAAAATCAATCAGCGGGAATGATAGCTTTTAATTTATTAACAATAGCAAAGAATGTTTTCTATTCTGGTAAGTTAACTAAAAGACCGCTGTTCATGTACATACGGCAATCAACATTGTTAAGCCATGCATATCATTGTGGTACAATAGTACATTTTTAGTTTGAGTTCCTTAATTCGGTGCAACCAATTTAGTTCAAATTCTGTTTAACTTAATTTAGTTCAATTTCCTCATTTTAATTTGTTCATTTATTCAGTTTAATTTTGAAGATCAAATCCAAAGATTTCATACTCGTTAATTTGTTTATATCCTAAGCATGAATTGTTGTCTGTTCACCTTGTCTTGTGATTCTCAGTTGCCGCCATTTAGTAATGTTATCTTGTGAACAATTTGTGAAGCAGTTTGTTAATCTTGCCTAATTTCATTCTACTCAATTTCTTAATTAAAAATAGTTGACTCTCTCTCTCTCTTAACAAGATTTCGATCCGCCAAAGCCTAAACTCAGACGCATCAAAAATTTGGTATCTTTCGCTAAGCGAAATACCCGATTGATAGTTGAACGTGATTTCGCTCCGCCAAATCAACCTAAAATTTGTAACTCAAATAATCAAAATTTGAATAACAAAATAAAGCTTGAATTCGCTCCGCCAATTCACTCTTAAATTGGCCCAATAAAGAACGCTAATTGGCACTACGAAACAATTCAAATCTACAGATTCTAAATTTGTACGACATGGCGCAGTCAGCTCGAGAATCGAGAAAAACACCGCTGTCGATAGAGCCATTTTGGGAACGACCAACCTCAGACCCACCGATCAGATGGGAGAAATGGAGAATTCAATTAAAACTAGCGATTCTCGTTCGCGAGAACATTACTATAGACACATTGCTTCAACCCAAACCATCGAGAGTTCGCCTACCAGTGGAACCGAAGTATGAAATGCCGATTGACGACACAACCGAAGAAGCAGAAAGAGAACGTGGAGTAAGAAACAACCAGCTGAAGCTCCAATGGGAACTAAAGTGTCAAAAAATAACCGAAGCGGGAATACTCTGTGGGGAGCGTCCTTGGAATTTGTGCGATCAGAAATGCGTGTCCCTGTTGTACCTCAGTATTGGTACTGAAGGAAGACGACTACTAACACAAAAATTCCCGCACGATAACATTTATGATTTGACTACTCTAAAACTCTGGGAAATGATGGAGATTGCTTTTATCCGCCCAAGGAACATCACATTCGATCGATTTGTGTTCTTCTCTCGGAAGCAAAAGAAGGGCGAGACCGTAGAGCAATTTTACAGCATCTTAAAAGAACTAGCTGAAAATTGCGACTTTGAAAACCGTGAAGAAGCCATCATCAGGGATATCTTCATCACTAACATGCTAGACGATGACATTCAGCGAGAGCTTCTAAGGGACACAGTCGAACCAGAGAGGGCACTCAGCATTGCAGTAAACATGGAAATGGGTAATCAGAATCAGCAAAGAATTTCATCTAATAACGGCAAAGAATCAGCAAAGAATTTCATCTAATAACGGCGCAACTGGCAGTACGGTAAACACAGTACAACAATTCAATCGATTTCGCGGCGCGGGAGCACGAGGACCTCAATCAAGCAGAACAGTCACAAACCGTGCATCCAGTGGTCAATGTCGTGGTTGTGGTCAAGTCTGGACACCTACACATCGTCAGGTTTGCCCCGCAATGGGTAAGAAATGTAATCACTGTGGTTTGCAAAACCACTTCGCTAAAGTTTGTCGTCGAAGACTTAATTCTTCAAGAAACACTCAACAAACTAATCGCATTAACAATATAGATACAGCAGAAACATCTAATCAAAATTCTAGCCAGGAAAGTCTAAACGTCAATTATGTCAATTATAATGCGCAAATCAATTCAGACTATGATTCTTCGGATGATAATTACGTTGCCGCTATTGAAAATACGAGTTCCCCAAATTTGACACTGAAAAATTTAACTCTAACTATTGGAAACACAAACTGCGATTTACTTCTAGACTCTGGTAGTGGTTGTACCATTATTAATATGTCACTCGCAAGAGAAATAATGTTAAATTGCGCCCAATCACAATGGTCGGAAAAAAGACCATTGGAATTGAAGTCATTTTCGAATGATATCGTTCAACCTCTTGGCACTTTGAAAACGCCGGTAAAATGCAATGATTGGAGTATACAGAAGGAAAAAATAACAGTTGTATCCAACGGATTTAGACCAATATTAGGACGGGATCTTTTTGACCAGTTAGGTATTACAATTTCTCAGAAGCCTTGCCCGCAATCTGAAGTTAATAATATAGATCCACCCTGTGCAATCAAGAAATCAATGGCAAAGGAATTTCCTGATTTGATATCTCAAATTGGGAAATCAAAAAACCACACGGTCAATTCAAAATTTCATAAAAATTATCGAGTAATACATCAAAAAGGACGAAAAGTACCCATTCACCTCCAACCGAAAGTGAAAATTGAATTAGAAAAACTGTTAAACGAAGGACATATTGAAAAGTTAAACAACTATTCAGAACAATTTTTCATATCTCCGATTGTCATTACGGTAAAAAAGGATATGTCAATCAAAATAGCCCTTGATTCAAAAATCCTAAACAAAGCTATTCATAAAAACAAGTATCAAATGCCTAATATAGATTCGCTAATTCAAACGATTTCGCAAACACTGTCAACGGCGCCGCAGGAGACTGCTTATTTCACAACTCTCGATTTGCAATACGCTTATAGTCAATTAAAGCTACACAGTGATACGGCCCGCCATTGTAACTTCAATATAGTCAGTGGTGATATTACTGGCACATATCGATTTAAAACTGGATTTTACGGGCTGACAGACATGCCGGCGGAGTTCCAAAAAGCTATTGATTGTACCCTAGCCGGTCTAGAAAATACTTTTTGTTTCCTAGATGACATTCTGATCGTTAGTAGAGGTGGAATCGAAAAACATCTTCATTTAGTACGAAAATGTCTAATAAAACTGGATCAGGAAAATTTACGCATAAATCTAGCAAAATGTCATTTCGCAAAGGATACGATTGAATGGCTCGGTCATAATATTACGCAGTCTGGTGTAACCCCACTTTCAAGTAAAACAGACGCAATCGGCAAATTATCGGCACCTACTAATCTTAAAAAACTTCGATCTTTTATGGGATCTGTAAACCATCTTGGAAAATTTATTCCGAATTTGTCACAATTATGTTACCCCCTCCGACCATTGCTTAAGAAAGATTCGAAATTTCTCTGGACGGAAGTGCACGATAAACAGATTTCTTTAATAAAGGAACAAATTACGGAAACAACTGAAAATAAACATTTCAACCCGGATTTGGAAACGCGAATTAAATGTGACGCCTCGCGTAAGGGATTGGGATGTGCATTGGAGCAACGAACACCTAATGGGTGGCATACTGTAGCATTCGCGTCGCGATTTTTGAACTCTGTTGAAGACAGATATAGCATAAACGAACTAGAACTTCTGGGTGTTGTTTGGTCAGTCGAACACTTTAAGTATTACTTATACGGCAAACCCTTTACTGTGATAACTGATCATAGAGCTCTCCTCTCTATTATGAGAGAAAACAGATCCAATAAATCATATAATAGTAGACTGACGCGATGGGTAGATCGTTTACTACCATTTGAATTTTCGATTGATCACCTTCCGGGCACAAAAATGGGATTAGTGGATTATATATCTCGCGACCCGCATCAACAAGCTGCTAATATATCCACATACGACGAACAATTTATTGTAGCTAAATTGGATATAATTAAGCGTAGCGCGAAACGCTTCTTATTAAATGCTGAAAATTACGTCGATTTCGCAGCGCGAAATCAATCTACAAATTGCGTCGTAAATAATCCAAATTCCACTAATAACTTATGTGGTGATTTCGCACCGCGAAATCCAGAACATTCTACAAGCACGCAAATTGACGACTCAATTAGCGAATTAACGATAAATAATTTAAATTCCATCCCCAAAATCGAAACAACTAACATTCCTCACTCGCTTTTTGCCTTAAACCGACCCACCGAACAGTCACACTCTAATCTCAATCAATTTCAACGCATCGCAACAAAATTCAATAAAGTATATATGATGTCTCAATCACCATCTGACGACGACACACTGATGACTGTAAAACAATCGACACCTTCGAGAGTCCGATTTGCAGAGGCGGGGCCTTCTACTGTTCCAGCGGCACCTGTGACCCCCATTACACCTACTACAGACACAACAGCCACTTCGCCTTCGGTAGACGACTTGTACATGGATTCCTTCAATTTCGCGCTGTCAAAAATCTTCTCAAGCTCTCTCATGGCCAGCCTGACAACAAAGGACGCGATCTTGAAAGAGATTCGCGACTGCATTTTTACGTCCAATGAAGACAGATGCAGACAAATCTCACCCTACATTCATTCCTTCTGGAAGGACTTACACGTGAAGAATGGGTGTGTTTGCATAGACGACAGAATTGCACTTCCACATGCAATCAAGGATGCGTATGTAGATGCAATCCACGCAACTCATCCTGGCACATGGGGAATGACGGATATGGCGACACACGCGTGGTGGCCATACATGCACAGGGATATTGCCACCAAAACAGCAAAGTGCAACCCATGTGTCAAAATTGGTAAAAATTTAAAACCTATTATACCAGCAAATAAATGGACACCATTAAAGCTATGTAAAGTTCCTAATGAGGAGATTCAAATTGATTTTGGAGGACCCATTTATAATGAGAAAAATCAAGAGATTTAATTTCTTGCATGTATTGATCGATTTTCGAAATTTCCAACAGCAAAGGTGTTTGATAGAGCCAATGCAGATAATATTTTAAAGTTTCTTCAAGAATATGTTTTGCTACACGGTATACCCCGCACGATTAGATTGGATCAAGCTAGATGTCAAACGGGGCATCGAATTAAAACATTCTGTAATCAAAATAATATACAGCTAATCGAGGCGCCAATACATGACCACAGAGCTATTGGTTTGGTTGAAAGACTCATTCAAACAATCAAGAATCGCTTAGCCTGTATTAAAACGGCGGCGCAAAATCAATTTAACATGAAAGCATCCATAAATTCAATAATTTATCAGTTACGAATATGTCGTCAAAAGACTATTGGAATATCACCTTTTGAGGCACATTTTGGCAGAAAAGCGAATACACCATTAAGCAATATAACGACTAATCCAGATTCAAACAGTTTAACTTACAAAAATATTCTTAACAAATATTTAGATTTGGAGACTGTCAAATGGGACCAACTCATCACAGAAGACAAATGGGACAATGATGAGCGAAGCGACATAGAAATGGAAATAAACAAGGACAAGCTGGGCAAAGAGGCAATGAAAAGACAGAGAGACAACCCAAATAAAGAATCGAGATTCCTTTCCCATCCCGATGTTGGTCAACCGATACCAAGGACAGAATCGTCACTGGAGCTCAAATTGGCAAAGAAAAAACCACAAATAAAACGATCAAAGAAAAGTCTCGACGGTCTCTACGACGTACTTGCACCAGGATCGTCAGTTATTAAAACAACCGAAAACACATCAGTAATCAAAGAACCGGGCAAGAGAGAGGTTACTATACGGAACTCTGACCTCACAAAGTTCGGCACAAAGGCGGAACGAGAAACAGATTTGCAAATATATGCAAATAGACGCCCGAAAATCCCCACGGGAAAAACAACGGAGGAAATAATTCATCACCATGCTAAAGAATTAAGAAAAAAGTTGGAAGGTGGAAAGAAAATGAAACACCGAAAAGTGGCAGATGACGTCAGCACAGTTTCGTCCATTCACTCTAATGTAACCCGCGCCCTCAGAGTAAGAATGCCGACCAAGCCAAAGACACAACAAACAACGGCGCCGCGAAATCAAACCACGGAGTCAACTAACGATCCCGCAGTGCCAATGCAACTACCAACTTCAAGCATCATTATCGCGGAGCCACCCAGCAGACCGAAAAGAAAAGCAGCCACGAAAGCATCCGCAGCGCTAATTCCTTCAAAGAGAAAACGCTCTGCCACTTCAACAACAGAATCGGATGAGTCTGTAATCCTAACTCAATCATGTCCTCCGGTAACACCAAGTACCTCAGCAATTGGAAAACAGAAGAGACGGCAAAACATTAAAAAACAACAAATCGAAAACAAGTCCATAATTTCTGCAATACAAACGGCTGCGGCGCAATCCAATCAAGAGGAGTCAAACTTCACAGTTGGCCCATGTTCCCAAACAACTTCCTACCCCACGCAATTCTACGTCTCTCCGAACTATGAGGAACCCGAGTTATCTATGACAGTTGGCGAGGCGGAAAGGTATTATGAAAGCGAAAGCGATTAATGAGTAAAACTGACCATTCAAAACTTTGTCTCAAACATTACAGTATTAATTATTTAACAAGTACATATTTCTTACTAATTTTCTGATAAATAACATGTTATTTATTTCCGCCAAGGGGGAAATGTGGTACAATAGTACATTTTTAGTTTGAGTTCCTTAATTCGGTGCAACCAATTTAGTTCAAATTCTGTTTAACTTAATTTAGTTCAATTTCCTCATTTTAATTTGTTCATTTATTCAGTTTAATTTTGAAGATCAAATCCAAAGATTTCATACTCGTTAATTTGTTTATATCCTAAGCATGAATTGTTGTCTGTTCACCTTGTCTTGTGATTGTCAGTTGCCGCCATTTAGTAATGTTATCTTGTGAACAATTTGTGAAGCAGTTTGTTAATCTTGCCTAATTTCATTCTACTCAATTTCTTAATTAAAAATAGTTGACTCTCTCTCTCTTAACAAGATTTCGATCCGCCAAAGTCTAAACTCAGACGCATCAAAAATTTGGTATCTTTCGCTAAGCGAAATACCCGATTGATAGTTGAACGTGATTTCGCTCCGCCAAATCAACCTAAAATTTGTAACTCAAATAATCAATATTTGAATAACAAAATAAAGCTTGAATTCGCTCCGCCAATTCACTCTTAAATTGGCCCAATAAAGAACGCTAATTGGCACTACGAAACAATTCAAATCTACAGATTCTAAATTTGTACGACAATCATACTACAGATCCCTAGCGTCCTTACTTCCATGGGTTTCACAAATCCATTTCAAGCACCTACACATTGTGAGCGAACATGGGGTTTCTTCAAGCATTTTTTGTTAAAATTTTAGAGTAATTGTCCAAAAGACACTTTTGAAACATTTTCAACAGACTATTTAATAACTGAAAGTTGCAGTTTTTCGCGATAATTTGATGCTCTGTAAAATTTAATCAGGAAGCAACTGATTTCATTTTGTGCAACAGAAAAATGGTTTCCAAAATGCAAATTTCGAAATTTGTATTAAAACACTAACTTTGTGACTGAGGCTTTTGAATTAAACCTTGTATTTTCTGTTCAAAAGTTTTATTCTTTCTGCCTCGAAAAAAATTTGATAAAATTTTGACATATAGGGAATTCACTTAACTGAGCTAATAAATTTATATCAAAGCCAGGTAAGTTTTGTTTTTGCTCATGGGCATAAATAGCATATAAGTTTGAAAAACAAATTTGGAAACCACTTACGCTTTCTGGTGCAGAAGCTTTTGATCTCATTTTTCCAGTACTTGCCAGAAAACGCAAGATTTTTAATCAAAATAAAAATTGATCGGAGAAACCGATTGATTTTTGGATGCGTCCCTCTTGAAGTAAATTACATAATTCTTTCTTTTTTATTTTTTGAAGGATGTGAAGGAGTGAACGAACAGTTATTTCACTTAATATTTTGCTAAAAATAAGAACATATGATCAGGCAAGTGATTATTAGAGTAAATCTTGAATGAATAAAAGAAACAGACAATTGTGAATCAAAACAAGTAGGCTCGGTAGGGTGCGTACGCACATAACGTTCCGACCCCGCTCGTCCAAATTTATGACTTAAATTGCCTATAAAAGAACAAAAGATAGAAAAAATTTTTAAAATTCACATACTGTTCAGCAAACCAATGAATGAATAAATTAATGCGACGCTAGGAGGCCGCTGAGACCTGCCATTAACAAGAATACGCCAGAGCTCAAACTTATTTTTTTAAAACAGGAAAAATATCTATACCCAAAACTAGATGTCTGTATTTAGAAAACACAATAACAAAATGAAAAAGGCATCAGATAACACCTAAAAAATACACATTAAGCTCCTCTGCGCAAAAAAAATCTCAGGAAAAATCCATTCCGGGCCATTATGAGACTCTGTAACAATTCAGTAATTTGACAAAAACGGCAGAAAGGGCAAAGCTCAAAGGTAAGTCTCCTTTTTAAAAATTATTTTTTCCTCAATGGTTAAAGCATTAGGAATCAACTGAAATAATTGAAAATTTTTTTTACTTCTCATGAGGTGTAATTGAGGGAGCAAATGAGACATCATCATTTACACTTCTTAACAAAGCAACAGAGCGATGACATGCGACAATAAAGAGAACAAAAAATTCAGTGGAATTCAATTTTAAAAAGTTGAAAAAATTAACAAGAAATCGGAGAAAATCATAAGCAATTCACTGAGAATATAAGTCAAATAGCGCATTCCCATGCTTTCAGAGTGAAAACTACTTCACCGTCAGAGTTATACGGTGGCAAGGAACCAAAAAACCAGGTTCATATGTGCGCAGATATATAGAAACTTCATTCTTTTAAACGAAAATGCTTAGTCTCGAAGCCAACAAATAATTAATTGAAAAAAAGTTGTAACGATGATATTTCAGTTTTCTAGAAAGAGAATGCAATATGTTTTAGCAGATACTAGCTGAATTTTGGCAAAAATAAGGAAATAAGAGACAAAGTTCAAAAGCTTCGATTTTTTAATTCCAAAAATTTTAAAAATCAAGAAAAGTTATTAATTCTGAGCTAAAAACAAAAACGAATCTGCCTCCAATTTATCAGGAGGCCAATTGCTTTTTTGATATTAGTTAGACTAAGTCAAAGTGCTACATGAACACCAATTAGGAAAAAGCTAAAACTTCCACAAAATTTTACGAAGCTACACAATTGTAACCATTAAAACTATGAACTATAAGACTTTGTATAGCATATAACCCGACCGCATAAACATTAAAAAATGGTTGTATAGTTCAGCGATGACAAGACTTCAAAAATGAGCACATACCAAATAGCAAGATGTTAAAATCAAGAACAAAGAAGGGAGGTTCAAAATTCCGACAATTTTTTTGAAAGTGGTCATTCGAGTAAATCTTGAAAGAATTAAAGAAACAGATAATTTTGAATCAAAACAAGGCGGCTCGGTAGGGTTTGTATGCACTTAAGTTTCCGACCCGGCTCGTCCACTTTTATGACTTAAATTGCCTATAAATGAAGAAAAGATTTTAAAAAAATTAAAAATTCACATATTGTTCAATTAAGCAATAAATGAATAAACTAATGCCGCGCTGGGTGGCTGATGAGACCTGCCGTTAACGAGAATACGCAAGAGCTCAAATTTTAAACTTAAAATAACAGAAAAAATATTTACACCCAAAACTAGATGTCTGTATTTAAAGAAAAACACAAAAACAACATGAAAATCGTATCAGATAGCACCTAAACAATATAAATTAAGCTCCGCTGCGCAAAAAAACCATAGGAACAAATCAGTTCCTGGCTTTTATGACACTCTGTAACAATTCAATAATTTGACAAGAAGGGCAGAAAGCACAAAGCTCAATATTTTTTAAACATTTTTTTTCTCAGTGTTTAAAAGCATTAGGAATCAACTGAAATCATTGAAAGGGTATTTTATTCCTCTTGAGGTGTAATTAAAGGAGTAATTGAGAACTTGTCATTTATACTATGTGACATTGTAAGCCATTTAACCAAACCGTATAAACATTAGAAAATGGTTGTATCGTTCAGCGTTGATAAGACTTTTCAAAAATGAGCACTTTGAAAAGTTGATCAGACAGGTCAAAAATGAGACCAAGTAGCCAGATGGCAAAATCAAGAACAAAAAATGGAGTCTCAAACACCCGACAAATTTTTCTAAAGTGAATAATTTGAAAGCCATTATAATGTTAACTATAATCTGATATCACAAAACAGCTCTTTTTTTACATTCATCAAGAAGAATACTTTGCGATCTTTCACTATACGGAATATGTTTTTTAACAAAAAAGGCGACAAAAATCTGATTTAAATATTCT
>NW_027453414.1:0-14155 GCF_964194025.1 Convolutriloba macropyga | reverse complement strand
GTGTGTCTGTGTGTTTGGTATGAGGTGACATATCAGTCAATCGTTATAATATTTTTTTGTCGGATCAAAGCTGCCAAAGTGAATTGTATCTACTTACAGTAAGTTCAGTGCCGTTGAACAAAACTTGTGACATTCTTCAAACCGGCAGATATTTACTTATAACTCTTCTCAAAAACTTGTGCCTGTTGTTTATTTTGGTTTTTGGTGTTGCGATTTTTCTGGAGACAGCATTAAACTATTGCCCTAGAATTTTGAATCTTTGTTACACCACTCCGTTCCCGCCACTGTTTCTATATGAACATTACCACAATATCTTGAAACGTATTAGTTAGGTGGCAGCAATAGACTTCATATATCTTTTTAGGCCCCATTCAGCCTTACACGCTAAAATGCAAAGATTGTCTCAAAATCAGTATCATCACCAAAAAATTTTACTGTACTCGAAAGCAAAAAAAGCTTTCTCTTAAAATCATTCCCTGCAATTATTATTATTATTACTATTATTATTATTATTATTATTATTATTATTATTATTATTATTATTATTTTAATTATTATTATTATTATCATTATTATTATTATTATTATTATTATTATTATTATTATTATTATTATTATTATTATTATTATTATTATTAATATTATTATTATTATTATTATTATTATTATTTTTATTATTATTAATATTATTATTATTAATATTATTATTATTATGATTATTATTATGATTATTATTATTATTATTATTATTTTTTAATATTATTATTTCAAAAAGGAAATCAATTAAAAGTTCAATAAAATTGACAATTTTTAGCACATTTTATTATAATATGAGTTTTGACACAATCTAGGCTACTATTTAAAGACATGTGCTCGTGTTGATAAACTGAGGAATATATCAGAACAATATTTTTGCTCGTTTCAGCTTCCTGTGTTTAAAAGATCCTCTGTTAATTTTTTTCCTTTCAAGCATTTTGTAGCAGATGAAATCCTGAATGTACACCTCCAACCAATCAGAAACCGAGGATACTATATTCTTTTTTATAAAATGCTTGCACGGTTGACTTCCCTGCGTCTAATAGAAGTAGAGGGGTACACTATGCGTTTATCATCCAACTTAATTCCCGTGATATATATATATATATATATATATATTGTACAGAGTTAAAACTAGTATATCTTCAGTGTTTTACAGAGTTAGTTAGTCTGAGAGAACTAGGAAAGCCTACTTTGCGCACGGAAATGAGTAGCCCTAACACTTCATACCTTAAGGCTGTAATAGGAGCCCATATAGGGGTCTGCCTTAACTGGTGCGACCAGTGAGTTAACAAACTCTAACCCAACAATAGTTCAAAAAGAACTCACACAAATTACAACCATCTCTCAGAACTTAACGGTAAAGAAAATGAGCCGTCACACTGGCCAAACGCCATCACAATCGGGCGCACACTCCGATGAACTACAATTAGCCGTTCTTACCTAACAGATCAAACGCCTTATTCGCGATAAAAAAAACCCTATGAAGTTAGACACTATCAGACTCCAGATGAACTAAACATACTCTTGAACACAGCACAACAACTTAAACATCATTATTTTAGAGTTCAGCAACAGGTTATAGTAACTGTTGTTTACAAAAATCCCTAAAATTACCTTGAATTTAAAAGTGCAACGTTTTACAGAGAGTTAAATTTGAACCGGGAGAAAAAGTGAATTGACCACTGAACAAATACGTTAAAAGTAGACTACAATCAGTTTACTTGTTTTACCGGCTCGTTCAAAATTAAAATATATCTCGTCTATGAAACAACTTCTGAGGATTGTCGACCACTCCTAAACAAGTTTTGCATTATTGCATATCAAAATTGGATCAGTCAGTGTCCAATTGTCATTGAGATCTTAAGTTTGTTACAAATAAAGCAGTGCGCTGTTATCTTTAAAACAAAACTAACTAGAAGTCCCACAAAAACTTTACAAGAAACCCATTTTTGGAATAAATGGTTTTAAGTAATTTAAGCTGTGTGTTTTGTAGCAGTAGAAATACTGAATATACACCTCCAGCCAATCAAAGACTGAGACGCCACTATTCTCTTTCATATAGTGCTAACTTTACTAGCTGCATTCATTCTATTAGAGTAGTTCCACGATGTGTATACCTCTTACTTCGGTGTTACTCTTTACAACCACCGCTATAATTGAAGTATATTTTCAGTGTTTTAAAGATTCGGTTAGTCTGAGAGAACTAGGTAAGTCTACTTCGCGAGCAGAAATAAGTACCCCTATCTCTATAAAGTTAAGGCTGTACAGAGAGCCTTCCAAGGGTCTGCCTTAAATTATTGAGAAACATTTGAGTTCATGCTTAATGGTCTTTATCAATTTTGACTGTTTTTATTAAACTGTTCGTTTTGCGAATTCTCTTTCAATATCCTGAATCCGCAAAACAAATAAACAATATCTTCAACGATACAGAGCGTTTTTGCATTAAGGACAGTATTTATATCAGCCGCCCAGCTGACAACAGTTTTGATTGTCTTAGAAGGTCTCTAACTGGTTTTTCCTCACAATTGATACACACTTTAATCATGCAATTGAGTTTAGTTTTTCTCATGAAACTTTAAGCCACTAAAACAGGAAGGAATAGAAGTTGCCTTGTTTCTATTGAGCTTATTAATATGAGCATAGACGAAAAACTGAAAATCAATTTGAGTACCTCGAAATTTTAGCATTTCTGATGAAGGTTCTATTTCTTTAAAAAATATTTTCAACTCCCGTGCCATGATTTGCTGTTTTTACATCCATATCAATTACAGTCATTTTGTTTCTCTGTACACAACCTTTTTTTTGTTTCATTCATAAAAGTTCTTCCTGTTTCCGGTAACAATTTCTGTCATCCTTACTACAGACGCAGCTGTGTCGTCCGCAAATTGGAGTGATAACTTTTTCTCTTGAGATCTTAAGAAAACAGATTTATGCATGTACCGAAACTAACCTTAACGAAAGCTGTTCCCGGTGTTAAAACCGGTTTTAATTATCTCAATTTGGAAAAAAGGATTTGATTCCTTTTAATGTCTTAGGTTAGGCGAACACAAAAATTTGTTATGATCAACTCTTGTGTCAAAACCATTTTATCCCAATACAAATTTTATCAGAAATGCATCTTTAAACTGATGTATAGTACCTACCGGAAAACGGCAAGAGTCTTGTTATGCTCGATTGTGGATAGAAAATGTTTCGAAATCGAGAAAAATATCTGTTGTTGACCGCTATTGGAAGATCAAAACACTGTCTACTAAAAACGTTATTTTTTTGTCAAAACATTTTAACAGTTGTGTTAAGAGAAGTGAAGTCTTTCAAGTTTCACCGCAACAAAAATGTACAATCAAAGCAATCGGCTTTCTTTAGAATTCTTTTTACATGAGCCCGTTTGAGTTTCGAAGAAAGAAATCTCTTGATACTTTCATATAGTGCCAGCTGCGATTTCAAAACTATTGCCAATTTGCAAGATTTAATCAACAAAGCAGATACTGACCCAGCTCGCAGACACTTTCGTTTTTCTCAGTTAACAGGGTCAGCAATCAGATGGTTTTTTCTGAATTCTTGTTAGCGATACAAGGATCATATTTAATTTCCTAAATATCATGTAGGGATCATACAAAAAATTTTAAAGCCCAAAAATGTGCTATTTTAATTTTCTATTGAATTAGAAAAAACTTCCTGAAAATCATACAAGGTCATATATTATCGATAAAACTTTGACTGGTGCTTAAGTTCTCGTAATGTAGTCAGATGATTTATTAAATTTTAATATTGCATTTCAATTCACGTTTTGTTAACATGAACTCAAATATTGCAAAAAATTTGAGCTGATGTTAATTGCCCTTATAAATTTTGACTGACAATAATCTCTCTTTTTTGCGGAATAACTTCCAATATCCTGACTCCGCGAAAAGAGTAAACAGTATCTTCAATGATTGATAATGTAGAGGAGGTTCGCTATTGACAGTATTGGTATCAGCTTTCTAGCTGGCAGCAGTTGTGTCTGTTTTAGAACGTCACTAACTGGTTTTTATCTCTCCCGATTGAACTACACTTATATCATGCAATTGAATTTTTTAGTCAAATGTTCAAAAAAAATTGTCATCAAATATTAAACCACTGAAACAGGAAGGAATCGGTTACCTTGTCTCTAGAGGCTATTCATCTGAGAATCGAAGAAAATTTCATTTTCAAAAAACGAAATTTGACGTTTTTAGCATTTCGGACAAACATGCTCTTTCTGTATAAAAATATTTTTAAATCCCGTGCCATGATTTCCTACATTCTTTACATTTAAAAACTTCGTGTTTCTCTGCAAGCTTCAAATTATTTTGTTTCATTAATAAAACTTTGGCCTGTTTACGGTAAAATTTTCTGTAATCCTAACTACAAATGCAACTGTATCGTCCGCAAGTTTGAGTCACAATTTTTTGTTTGTCTTTATATCTCAAGAAAAATAGTTTTACTGGAACGAACATGGAACGTAATAAACTTAGCTAAAGTTGTTCACGGCGGAACATCGGTTATAATTAACCCATTTTAAAACAAAGCAATTTGATTACTTTCAATGTCTTGGATCAGACAAAGCAAAAAACAGTTATTGCATGAACAACTCGTTGTTCAAAATCATTTTATCCCCAAGCAAATTTTACCTGAAAAAGATCTGTATACTCTGCCATAGTACCGGAAAACGGCAACATTCTTGTTATGTTTGTTTGTGGATTGAATTTTTATTTAAATTGAGAACAATATCTGAAGATAACCTTTATTAAAAATTCAACAAACTGTTTACGAAACATGTGATTTTGTATGTCAAAAGAATTTGACAGTTGTGTGAAGAGAAGTCTTTCAAGTTTCTCTGCAACAAGAACCCAGCAACAAATTAATCCGACTTTTTTAGAACTTTTCTAATATGAACCTGTGTGAGATTCGAAGCAAAAAAGAATCTCTTGATACTTTTATGTAGTGCCAACTGCGATTGCACAACTACTACCAATTTCCACAATTTGATCACTTAAACGAATACTGACCCAGTTCGCAGACACTTTTTTTGAGCAGGTCAATTTTTAATACCACATTGAACGTCTCCTTCGATTTTTTGTTGGCTAATTTTGAAATTCATAAAATTGTTTAATTGTCTCAGTAATAGGGCTACTGTTTCAAATTTTGAGTGAAAATGCTTTTCTTTTTCTTAGTTACTCGGGTCACGCATCACACATTTTTTTTCGGTTTCGATCTAGGCCATACATATTTCTTGGTAATCACACTATGTTATATATGACCTGTAAGAATTCTTGGTAGTCAAACAAGGGTCGTATATGGTTTCCTAGAAATCATGCAGGGATCACACAAAAATTTCAAAGCCCAAAAAATGTATTTTTTTTCCTTTTCTATTGAATTAAAAAAACTTCTTGAAAATGATACAAGGTCATATATTACACAAAAATATTACACACACATTGGCTGGTGCCACAAATTCAATCGTTTGTGTAATCTAGCCGGAGGACTTATTAAAATTTTAGATCGCTATTCAATCCAAGTTGGATTGTTTGTGTGCTAAAAGAATAACTTCCCAATTTAAACATTTTCATATCGCGAATTTGAGGTTATTTGCAAAAAATTAAATAATTCTTATATATGAGCTTTTAAAATAATAAACTGGCTTCAGGGTATGTTTTAGTAAGCAAATTTCAGTTATCTATTTGGTCTTACTCTTTTATTTCGTGCTTAACTTTGCAAATGATGGGTCACGATAGGTCTCAATTTTTGCACGATAGGGTCGTTGGCGGATCACAAAGTGATGTCGGGGAAACAAGTAGGGGATGCCTTACCAAAAAAACTTTAAAAAAATTGTAGAAGATTTGTGAAATAAATATGTATGATTCTTGGTAATCATAATAGGGTTGTATATGATATCTTCCGTTCCATACAAAGACCATACTAAGAAATCAAGAATGAAATCATACACGATCCTTTTGTGAAATCAAAGAAACTTCAACCCGGGTACCTTGTTGGCAGCAAACAAACACTCAGAAGAGTTATATTACTGTTTATCGTTTTATTGGACCATGTCCTCTGCTGGTGCAAGATCACAGTGGGCAATTCTCATTGTGCTTGAGCGAAATTAGCAATCATGCCACATATGTTTAAAAATTGGATTTTAGAAGCTAAGAAAATGATGTGATTTCAATAGATGCCCAGTGTTTGCATTTTTTCGGTGAATCAATGATCCACCCGAAAAAAATTGTTTTTAAGTATCTGATTGGAAACTCTGAGAGCTTAGATCTTTTAGGCCCGAATTAAATGCTCAGTTTTCCAATTTTTAGTTCTAAATTTTTTACAGATAGTTCAAATTTCGAAAAGCAATCACTTTTTTAAAAGCTTTTTTATTATAAAATCCACGCCTATCACAAAGAACAAGATCAAACCATTATCTCCTAAAATTCTTTTTGCCAAAAAAGATAATGAAGAGCTTAAAATTATTCAGAACTGCTCAAATAATTAATAATCATACAATACAGTACTTTTTTGATACTAGTTTTGCAGCACAAGTCCAAAAACGCACACAAATATGTCCAGTGTCAGATAAAGATATTCTTTTCGCATAACGTCCGACAAAAATATGATGCCAAAAACTCTTAAACAGCGAGTATTTTAAGCCCCGAAATATTCTGTATGAGCTTTGAAGATGACATCAGAAACTGATCATGGAGCATATCTCGAGGAAAACACGTAAAAGTAGTGGACGCTTTTTTTCTTTTTTAAATATAACATTGTTGTGATGCCAACTCTGCTAGTTGAACGCCTTTATAGAAGATTTCTCAAACGAACTTTTTTGTGATTGGATTTTATGAGAAATTGTTAACAGATAATTAACCCGCCAACATTTACAAATATAATGTTTTTCTAATACTGCACCGAGCATTAGGATCAACAAAAAGGTTAAAGGAAGCGAAAAAAAATAACTGAAAAGTTTTTTACCGTTACAAGAACAGTACAATTAATGAAAAAATTCAAAGAAAGAGACATCAATTCAAAAACTAAAAATGAAAACGGCCGTCTCAAGATAACACAAACAAAAACCTTTCTGCTGCCTTCAGTGATTTCGGCATTGAAAAAAAAACCTCCCAGGGGACCAAAAGTACTGAGTTTTTTATTGGTTAATCGATGATCGGGAATATAAAACGGTTGTTCGAAGACGATTCAGAGGCTGTCCCAAGTTGTTACGGAGTCATCAATCTTCTAATCTTGTTATCAAAAATTTTGAAAACAATTAATAGTTCAAAGGATGATGCCTCCATCGAAAAAGCCATTGATTCAATTGAAATTAGATTGGAGCATAGCAAATACTGCAAAAACGCTGTGACATCTTTCACTGAAATTTTAGAGCTTTCTCAGTTGTCTGACCACTATCCACCTTCTGCAAATAGATCACATTGTCTGTGGAGATTTTAAAATTGGGTTGGGTCTACAATAGAGTCGAGATTTCAGTTTGCTAAAATTCTTTCAGTTTGAATCTCAGAACAATTTTTCCTCTCGCGTATCAGAAAGCAGCGAAAATTTTTGACCATTTTTTAGAGATATGTTTCTCAGCAACTCGATTAATATTGACTTTTCAGACCATTTAACTGCATTTATCTAGATTAAAAAGAGTTTTCCAAAAATTGTGCTCCAGATTTTTTTTACAGTTTTCCTAAAAATTGGAAGTAAAAAAAATTTGAACTGTTTCTTTGATTTAAGTCACAAAAAGAGTTATGATAAGCAAACAATCCAGATAAACATCCAAAAATTTTAACAGAAAGAATTCTAGTGACAGAATTGCGCCTTCAAGAACAGTGCAATTAATAAATAAAGTCAACGAAAGAGACATCAGATAAAAAACTTAAAATGATAACGGCTGTCTCATGAACGGGTTGGAAAATTCTGAAGACGAAAAACACAATCCAAGTTCGGCAACAGCGCAAACTTGTAAACAAATCCTTTAAACACGCACGTTTGAGTTATTACGATAAACTTACCAAGAAGAAACATAACACAAACAAAAGCCTTTCTGCTGCCTTCAGTGATCGCTGCATTGACAAAAAACATCCCAGTAGACCAAAAGTACTGAGATTTTTATTGGTTAATTGACACTAGGGAATAAAAAATGTTTTTCGAAGACGATTCAAAGGCTGTCCCAGGTTGTTACAGTGCCATCAATTTTCTAATCTTGTTATCAAAGTTTTTTGAAGAAAAAATAGTTCATAGGATGATTCTTCCATCGAAAAAACCATCGATTCAAATGAAATTAGATTGGAGCATGGCAAATCCTGCAAAAACGCTGTGACATCTTTCACTGAAATTTTAAGGCAGTCGGTAGACCATAACTTAAAATGGTAAGATTAGTTCTTTGTCCTGAATAAAAAATTTGATACTCTATGCCGACAAATAAAAAAAACGATTGGTTTGGTTTAAGGGGAAACTTTTTTTTACTTTTTGCCAACTTTTTTACAGAAAATTGCCACCAGTATGATGACTACAATTACTCGTTTTGACAAAATTAAAGTTGAACTGCGGAGTTCTGCAAGTATCAACTTTGGTTCCACTGATGTTTACTTTTATAGATTACTGACTTCCTAAAAGTTTTTAATTTTTTATAAAGTTTGTCTGTTTTTAATTGGGTACAACAATTTAGTCAACTGCATAGCGGAACATAATAAAATTACGCAAACAAAAAGATGGTTTCAAGAACATATGTATGGAACTTCGGAAAGCGTGATCTCTTGAAAAAAGATAGCCTGGGTAAGAAGATATTAAATACAAAAGTAAGTTACGTATTTTGGCATCCATTATAAACCACAAAGTCATTTTCAAATATAATTTTGAGATATCGAATAAACGGATTAGCAAGCTTTACGGAATTTAATACAAATCAGGACACAACTTCAGAAAATACCAATTACTAGTTTTCTGTGAAAGTTATGCCAGGTATGTAATAACTTATGGTCTTATTGTTTAAGTTTACGCAACTAAAACAAACTTGAACGAAACCTTAAATTAGGAAAATAATTTTTAAACAATTTTTTTCATCAAACTGAAAGTTGATTTCAGTTACTCAATATTTAGCAAATTTATATTGCTCAACATAATTGAACTCTATGTGTCGGAATTTTTTGGGGAACTTTTTTTGTGGCTTGCAGACAAATCTTTCTTTAGTTTGATTTAAGGACAAGAACTTTTCGCCAAACAGAAAGCTCGGAATATAACAGAATGAGTTTTGCAAAGCAAGCTATTTTTTTTAAATTCAAAAATATTTAAAAGAATTATTTCGACAACAACACCTACTGGCACACAGTTATGCAACTAAAATCAACCTAATACTAGACCGTATATCTAAAACGAACTGTCATCAGCTAAAACATTCCACAAGAATGTTTGCTTTCCTTTAATTTTTTGAAAATCAAAATTTAGTAGAAGTTAATTTTTTGACATGAGTAAAGTCTCCTCCAATATACATCAAGGCTACCAATTTGACCAGACAAACGTCTTCATGATATGCCCACCAGACTATGATTCATTTTTTTTTCTATTTTATGAACCAAATTAGAGCGATTTAGGAACATCTTCCGGGACTATGATTCGATTGAGTCCGATCATGATTCGAAATAAGGCGTGCACTATGATTCCGTGATGCCAGATCATTGAAATAGTGCGACCAAAAAGTTGAAATAGTCCAGACCGTGTATTTATCGTCTGGGAGGGATTACCCCCATCTCCAGGCCAAAAATTGTCGAGTCATTTTTCGACCACCTCACCTCGGGCAGCAGTATCTAAGTTTTTGTATATTTTTGTCGCAGTTCCGGTGAAATTCAAACTCAAAAATCAAATTCAGGATATACGGGGTTCTCGAAAACGCTCTTCAGAGTCATATTTATTCCGAAGGAACAACAAGAAAACTCAGAGTAAAAATCAAAGAGTGACACTTCAAGGCTCTCACCAGAGTTGCAATTTGAGAACCGTTTAAAAAAGCATTGATTTTTCTGGTCGGATTGAAGTGTTCAGTCTTCATAGTAACAACAGAATGAAACTGACAGAAATCAGAAACAAAATCTCCTAGTAATGAGAAACTGCTAAAACAGCGACTACAGGTGTTACACATCCAATGATAACATAGGAAGCAACAGTGAGTAACAGCCCCCTCGCCCTTCTCTATCAAATAGAATCGACAGGGAACAACAAAGAGAATAGAACAGGGAAAACCGGCGCACGTGCCTCCTTCTCCTCTTCCTCCTACTTTTCCTATACATCAAGCATACACACCAACAGCCCCACTCAAAATGCCCTCCTTTGTCGTCCCAGAAGTGACAAATTTCAGCTCCCAAACCAAAAAGGGAATGAGGGAAGAGGTGGACCTCTTTTGGTACAAAATTAAAACCAAGAAAACCCAATATTTATTTACTGCGTTATCTCTACAACTATTAAGAAGGTCCGCAACACTTCAGCTACCGGAAAATTTTAACTAGTTCAAGAGTATGCGGCTGATAATTTTTATGGTGTCTATTTCATATCGATATCATGAAAGGGTTAACAGACAAAACAGTCCCAGACAAAACATACCCGGACAAAACTGTCCCGAATAGCAAAATCTTCCCAGACAAAACTATCCCAGACAAAATAGTCCCAAGAAAGCAGACAAAACAGTCCCGGACGAAATAGTCCCAACCCAGGTTGAGGTTTGTCTGTGAATTTTCGTAAGAAATGCGGTGATATGCGGTGAAAAAAAAATTTTTTCACCGCGTATTTCTTACATCTTTTTGCGGTGAATGCAGTGAATCGCGGTGAATTATTTATTTTCACCGCGTTCTCAGTATTCTTACAACAAAAAAGAATTTTCCCCACACGCGTTCGAACCTGTGACCTCCCGCATGCCTTCCACTTCTTAGTCCACTGCGCCAACTTTCTCTTGCATCTTTGAAATTTCTTGTGAATTTAAATCAGATTGAGTAAACTTTGGAAATCATATGCGGTGAACTTTTGAAAGAAATGCGCTGAAATTTGCGAAGAATTTTTTTAAGAAATCCAGTGAAATGTGATGAATTATTTTTTTCACCGCATTCACCGCTTTCACCGCATTTCTTACATTATTTTGCCGCAAAAGTTGATGCGGAAAATTTTTGTAAGAAATGCGGTGAATTTTTGTAAGAAATGCGGTGAAATGCAGTGAAATATATATTTTCACCGAATTCACGGCAATCACCGCATTTCTTACAAAACTTCACCACATTCACCGCATTTCTTACAAAAAATTACCCTAAAACCTCGACCCGGGAACTAAACATTGAGTTAAACATAAGCACACCAGTCAACAAAGAAACTCCTTAAGTTATCATATGATTGTAGGTCATTGAACAAAAACAAAGCTGATTACAACATAGTTCTTGAAAAAGGTATTTCTAAAATATGTATTTCGAAACAAAATTTTGCTTGTTAATTGTTTGAAGATTATGTTTACAATTGCCTTGATATTTATTCGGGGCGGGGTTTTTTTGCTGGGACTCTTTTGTCTGGGAATATTTTGCAGTTTGGGTATAGCATATAGTACAAAACCAAAACCACATCTTAGTGGTTTATATCATCAGCTAGATCGCTGTTTTCCGTTAACATGTAAAAAGATCGAGAAAGTAAGCGAGTGCAAAAAACGGTGACACGCTCAAACGCTGGTTTATACCTCGGTAGTTTTCGTCTTTTCAGTGTGCGTAAAATTGTAACCAGTCTATTGACTAATCCTTTGATCTCGTCGCCGACTCTAATCTAATCCTTTGATTTGAGGGGATCAGTCGCCATATTACGCATTGCTACTGTCGCTAAAATTAGCATCAAGGATTTAACGAAATTATAGCTTTGATTTAATAATATTTTGTCTGCATTGTTTGCTTTCTTACTGATTTCAGCGAATGTGGTTTTTCAAAACGTAATGTGCCTGGGCGACAAAAACGTCAGGAGATGGTTGACACCAAATAATATTCAGTGCAGGATAAGTACATTACGTAACACAATGGTAAAGATATATAACACTGTTTAAGTCCATGCAGTATTCGATTCGCGTACACACAGCACCCAACTTTCACACTAAAAAAGTGCTCTCAATAAATCACATGATCAAAGTGTCTGGATAATTTTGCGGAAAAATATCACAATTCAGAGTTTCGCCCTATAATGGAATAAGTTGGAATGATTAAAACCGCCAATTATTTAATTTGCAGTTCGGTGTTTTTCATACAAAAGCATTGGAAACTATTTTAATCTCATTTGCGCATTGAGTTTCGCATGCCGTTCAACAACTAGTGTTTCTCAGTACCGAGCCACCAGAAAAACCTTCAGATAAAATTTATAACCTTATCGCTATAATGATCTATTTGATAGTAAAATTGTTTTATTTTGAGGAGTTTATTTTGAAGTTTTACATTTTTTTCTGCAATTTTTTTTGCGTTTTCGCTAATATTCCAAAATTTAAGGTCGTCTTTGACAAATACTTATGCCAATTTGTTGCAGAGTTATATTTTCGTTTCGGAGGCTCTCTTTTGTGTCTCGTTGAACAAAAGCTCTTCTTCTTTGCTTAGGTGAAAAGTAAACTAACTTGTACTATGAGCCTTTTTTCTGCTTCCGAGTCACTTTTTCAAAAAAAAATGTAGCTCGTTTTCAATACACAGTTAAACACAATTTTACGGTGATATTGTTTTCAGCCGATCTGTTTTATCCTGTGCATTAAAATAGTATTTCAACTACAACACAATCTGTTTAAACTTCGGATCAGCAACTACTGTTCGAGAGTGGTAAGACAAACGGACACTTTTTATAATGATTACATTAAAAGAATTAATCATAGTAGAATTCCTCTATAAAGAGACGGGCTGGACTCTCTTTTGACATGATCAGAGAACGGACAAGTGTAAAAACTCTATAAACAGCCATGAACTTACAATCTTGTACTTAATTAGTCTGTGTGGCAAAATCCCGGCATGCTACCTCAGAACGTAACCAATTAAAAACACAACAATTTTCAATCCCCCCACACTTTTTGAGTTCGTGGAACATGCAATGCAAGCTTTAATTTCTTTTTAAAATTTTTCATTCTTGCCGGTTTGCTCGTTTGTCATCAAAAAGAGAGCTATGCAGAGATGAGAAGTAGATATTGACCCCTGAAGCCAGAACATACGGCAAATAGCAGAGAGAAAATGCGACTGAAATGACCCCAAAAGCTTTAGCCAGGATCCTCTTTCTCTCTTGCAATTCATTTGACCCGCCCTTCACATTTTTCCTTAACTCGTTCCACGTCAGCTTATAAAGATAAGTCGAGAAGATGATAGTTGGTAGAACCGATAGAAAGAACAGAACCACAGAAATGTAGAATCTTTGAAACCAACACGATGAGCATTTTCGGATGTTCTCCTGTAATTATTAAAGTCAGAATAATTACAACATCTACCAAAATCTGGTCAACGGTTAAGGAAAGCAGAGCGCGGATAAATATAGACTAATAAAATCCACCGAAACACCCTCCAAACTATTTCAACAAATTTTGATAACTTTGACTGTTACGTTGCAAGACTGTCAGCGTGTCTGGACAAAACAGTCCCAGAAAAAATAGCCCCAAATTGCAAAATATTCCCAGACAAAACAGTCCCAGACAAAATAGTCCCATAAAAGCAGACAAAATAGTCCCAGATAAAATAGTCCCGAATAAATATCGAAACAGTTTTTACAAAATCTAGAAACAATTAACAACCATAATATATAAGTTAATTTTTTGTATTTAAATCATATGAACGATGATTATACCAAAAAGTTGTTTCAAAAAAACATATTTTGGCTCAAACTTGATGTAATCAGCTTAATATTTGTTCAATGAATTGCAAGTATATGAATAACTTAAATGGTTCCTGTGTTAATTGGTGTGCATATGTTTAACTCTATGTTTTGTTCGGACTATTTTGTCTGGAACTCCTTTGTGTGCTTTTTTGGTACTGTTTTGTCTGGGACTGTTTTGTCTGGGAATATTTTGCTATTCGGGTCTGTTTTGTCTGGGACTGTTTTGTCTGTTCAACTATATAGTAAATTAACTGCCAATATATATATATAT
>NW_027453413.1:0-15000 GCF_964194025.1 Convolutriloba macropyga | reverse complement strand
TATCTATCTATCTATCTATCTATCTATCTATCTATCTATCTATCTATCTATCTATCTATCTATCTATCTATCTATCTATCTATCTATCTATCTATCTATCTATCTATCTATCTATCTATCTATCTATCTATCTATCTATCTATCTATCTATCTATCTATCTATCTATCTATCTATCTATCTATCTATCTATCTATCTATCTATCTATCTATCTATCTATCTATCTATCTATCTATCTATCTATCTATCTATCTATCTATCTATCTATCTATCTATCTATCTATCTATCTATCTATCTATCTATCTATCTATCTATCTATCTATCTATCTATCTATCTATCTATCTATCTATCTATCTATCTATCTATCTATCTATCTATCTATCTATCTATCTATCTATCTATCTATCTATCTATCTATCTATCTATCTATCTATCTATCTATCTATCTATCTATCTATCTATCTATCTATCTATCTATCTATCTATCTATCTATCTATCTATCTATCTATCTATCTATCTATCTATCTATCTATCTATCTATCTATCTATCTATCTATCTATCTATCTATCTATCTATCTATCTATCTATCTATCTATCTATCTATCTATCTATCTATCTATCTATCTATCTATCTATCTATCTATCTATCTATCTATCTATCTATCTATCTATCTATCTATCTATCTATCTATCTATCTATCTATCTATCTATCTATCTATCTATCTATCTATCTATCTATCTATCTATCTATCTATCTATCTATCTATCTATCTATCTATCTATCTATCTATCTATCTATCTATCTATCTATCTATCTATCTATCTATCTATCTATCTATCTATCTATCTATCTATCTATCTATCTATCTATCTATCTATCTATCTATCTATCTATCTATCTATCTATCTATCTATCTATCTATCTATCTATCTATCTATCTATCTATCTATCTATCTATCTATCTATCTATCTATCTATCTATCTATCTATCTATCTATCTATCTATCTATTAATCATTACTTTAAATACCATTGGTTGACACAAAAGAAAATATTTGTCTAAGTTTTCTCTTATTGCTTTAAATCATGATAACAATGAAAAGGAAAACTTCTTTCTCAAGAATCTCATCAAAATATAAGCGTGACGCCTCATTATCACTTGATGGCATTTGAAAGCCATGAAAACAAAAAAATTGCATTTTCGAAATGAATTGGGTGAACCAGAGATGAATAATGAATACGAGCATTCAAAAAACAAAAGGTAGCATTTCAACTTAAAGAATTCTTAAAATAATTCACTCAGTATTTCCAAATTGGGCATAGTTATATCTAGTAAAAGGTTAGGAGTTGTACTTCCTGCCTAAATTACAACTATTAGTATTTACTATTCTATTTTGTCATCGAATCAGAAACATTTTCTCTTTTGTTGATTTCTTTTTATTTTACGAAGAGACAATTTTCCCCTCTTTGAAATTCCTTTGGAAAAATTTCATAGGGTAATTGCAATTCTCAAAATAAAAAATTTCGACTTTTTCGACGTGGTTTTATCCGGTCAACCAAAATAAACACAAGGTCAATAACAAATTGATCGCAATTTTTTTAATCAGTTCTTTTCCTTGACAATTTAGATCAGTCATTCACTGAAGAAAAAGTTCCAAAAAAAGTCGGCGAGAGTCAAAAAATGCCAAAAGTTACCCAAAATAGCCAAAAGTTGAGTGCCGAATGTTGACAAAAAACAAGTTGATCATACATCAATCGAACGAAGCAGTCGATGCATATAAAAAAAACAAATTCACATATTTTATTAACAAATGCAATCTTTATCACAAATAGTTAAGTTCAATGCTCTCAAGTAATAGTTGGAAAAATTTGGAGTCCAAAATGGCATTAAAGTTTAGATGGAGCTCAGTTTTTCATTAGGAGTGTTCAAAACTTGTTATGAGTTTTATTGCGAAACACTGAGTTCTTGGATTGGACAAGTCTCCAACAAAGAAGATTTTTTGAAGTTTTTACACAGGTACCAGTTTCTCCACAGGTGTTTGCGTCACACGAAAGAAAAATTTCTTCTCGCTTCCAATCTCTTCCAGAATAGTAAAAATCGAAATATTTGCTAGAGTTTTGTTGTCAAATGGACTTTCTGGGATCTCTAGGAAATATTGAATTTTTCCAAATATTTCATTATTTTCACCGTCTTTGAATGAGACGTAGCAGTTTCCACACTTCGATCTCCCGTACGCAGGGGAGTCAAAATAGCGGCCATTCACAAAAACACGATTTAGAAACTTCGCTGTCTTGTATAAATGCCCACCTTTCTCGATAGCCTCTGTTTCAATTAACTCGCTGCAAAAAGTTGCACAGTCCTTTATAGGTTTTCCCGTGAGCTTATAGAGCAGAGAAGTTAAGTCCTCATTTTGAAGATTAACACTATGCAGTTTATGACGCTGCAAAAGTCGACGGCATATAACTTCGCACTCAGAGTTTGCCCCGGTAAAAACTTCACCTAGACTTCTATTGGCAGATTCGAAGCTCATTGCAGACTGACAAAATAACGGCCCAAATCTCCTCACTTGGTCTGCAAGATGTCTCAAGCAATGGACATTGATGGTCTCTATGCGTTTATTGCCTCCATGAACAGTTACTATTTCTCTGCAGAACCGGTCAAGGAGTATTTCGGAAGCTCGAACACTTGATTCCAAGTTTGACTCAAGCAGAAGGCGTATCCCAAGAGATAAATTTGTTAAATGCATATATAGGTCATGAGGCAAACGTCCGAGAAAAACTAATGGACTCACGTAAAAAAGCCAGTTAAAATATTCATTTGCCTTAAATTGCGACACTTCATCCAGCGATCTTATTTTTCTTGAATACGATATCATTTCTCTTGGACATGCTAAGTTTGCAACAATTTGACTAATTTGTTCTCTGTTCAAGGCCGAAAGCGTTTTGTAGCACAACTTCAACAACTCTGGAAAAACGCCAATCAGAACACAGTGCATGTAATCAACGGGCGCGGTCAGTGGCAGCCCGTCAATTATACTAGAAAAACAACTTCTTCCTTTAACGCCTACAACGTTTGGAATTTTACTGAGGCTGAGCGTTTCGGCTATATTTACGTAAACATCATTTAAAGAGGGCTCGCGAATAGACCCGCGTTGGTTGTACGGATAGTAAGCGTGAGTCCTACCAATTGTTTCTCCTTTGACAGTGCAATAATGACATCCGTAATAGCCGTTAAACTTCAGCATGTTGAGCATATGGTTTTTCGCTCCCAAATCGGATATCAACAGCCGCACTTTGAAGGTGAGATTGAAACTTACTTCTTCATTTATTTCAACTTGAATAGCCGAGCAAATCTCATCACGGATATGAGGAACTACTGTTGCCCAGTCAGGAAAGGTTCCACCTGCAAAAAGAGCAGCAAGAACAATATTTTTTCTTGCCATGTGTAGCTTGGGCGGCAAATCTGCAAGCTGAATCCATACGGGCCAGAGTTCCTTCTTGAATGTTGACTTTTTTATGTTAACACCGTCGGAAAACATAACCAAATTCAAAATTATATTTTTGTCTTTTGCCAATACGCGGGGACAGAAAGATTGGTTAAAATCATAAGAGGGGTTAGATTTGCGGAATTCTGAGTACCGCAAAATTTCGTTTACATTTTGCTTAAAAATATCGCGCAGTTGAAATCTGAAACTCATGACGCACAATGATCCATTGGTTGACTTTTGCATCACACGAAGATTATCCTCAAATTGGCTTTTCAAGCGCTTATTGTGCGAATAACCTGAGGGAAACTTGTTTTTTGCTGGAAGCAGACTTCGAATAAGTGTATGCAATGAATCTGTGCATTCATCAGACAGCTTAAACCTTGAACAAAAAAGATCCGTAAGGGCAGTAGCTTCATCAACAGTTGTCTCGGTTTGATCAAACAGTTTGTCACTCAGCTGCACAGGACATTCGGTTTCAAGATCAGTTTCTTCCGAAAAATTGTCCTCGATAGCTGAAAGCGAAAAATTTAAAAAATTAATAGCTTCGTTATCAAGTAGAGGCGAAGACGCGCGTACTATAGCCCGTGTGCTTTGAGGATCCACGGAAGTTTCATGATCACTTTCTTGGTTAGCAGAAGTCAGTTCTGAATTAACTTGTTCTTCTTCGGAAGAGCAATCGCTATTTTCAAGAGGTTCATCGGTTTCTGGATGATCAAGTGAGGCAGTAGATTCATACATGCGGGAAAAGCTGACGTATGGTTGGTTGTTTGAAATATCCAAAAACTCTTCATTCTGAACAGTTGGACTTGGAGGGCTCTCGCAAAGTTCATTAAAAACTTCTACCAGTTCTCTGCCTTTAATTCTCCTCTTCTTAGCACCGCAGTCATTGCTTTCTTGGAGTTCGAATAGCATTTTTTCAACAACGACGGACGTCAGGTCCGATAAAACTTCCAACAACAACAGGTCAAAAACAATATCCAGACTTAACTCTTCCTTACTTCTGACCTGACAAGTTCTGCAACAACAGGAATTGAACTCAAAGAAATCGGGGCCGTATTTAACAAGCAATTCCTCTCCAGGGTTTATTCTTTTTTTGGCTCGAAGTTGAACAACACCAAACTCGCTTGAAAAATCATACTCACAATTAGGATCGCAGTCGGAATTAACAAATCTTACTGGTCCTAGCAAAATGAGTTGTTTCCCAGATCGAACAGAAGACATAACAGATAAGTCTGTTACAACACCGTCCGGAATTTCTCTCACAAAACCGATTGGGTTTTGTTTTAGAACATCCGAAGATCTTATTGCTTTTTTGCCCTTGTAAACAAGTCTATAGCCACCAAAGGAGTCATGACAAATCAAAAAATTGGGAGGAAGACGTTCGTAAACATCGCACACCGTTTGATATGCAGCTCTCCATTTCTCTTCTGTGGCTAATTTATTTTGAAAGATCGTTTTCCTCATAGGTTTAACAGTACGCATCGCTATTCTGTCAGGCGTCTGTACATATTTCTCGACAGCAAAAATGTCGCATTGGGCTAGAACTGACCAATCAACGTCTTTAGGCAGCATTTCATCTTAAAAAAGTAATTTCAATTGATTTACAATTAATTACAACCCAGTCACGCAAATTGATTTTTCAAAAAAGGCAGATATTGGATGAAGAAAATTAAATGAAAATCAAAATGATCTTAACTCACGGCTCGCAAAAGCACTGCATCTACCAGAAAACCAGGTCCAGCAACCTGATTTCTAAAAAGATTTGGGGAATAAAAAAGACCAAGTCCAGCAACTTGATCGCTATTGCTAGTGAGAGGAAAAATTCAGAACAACCCAGTCACGCAAATTGATTTTTCAAAAGAGGCAGAGGTTGAATGAGGAAAATTAAATGAAAATGAAAATGATCGTAATTCACGGCCCGCAAAAGCACTGCATTTACCAGAAAACCAGGTCCAGCAACCTGATTTCCAAAAACAGTTGGGGAATAAAAAAGACCAAGTCCAGCAACTTGATCGCTATTGCTAGTGAGTGAAAAAATTCAGAACAACCCAGTCACGCAAATTGATTTTTCAAAAGATGCAGCGGTTGAATGAGGAAAATTAAATGAAAATCAAAATGATCGTAATTCACGGCTCGCGAAATCACTGCACTTACCAGAAAACCAGGTCCAGCAACCTGATTTCTAAAAACAGTTGGGGAATAAAAAAGACCAAGTCCAGCAGCTTGATCGCTATTGCTAGTGAGAGAAAAAATTCAGAACAACCCAGTCACGCAAATTGATTTTTCAAAAGATGCAGCGGTTGAATGAGGAAAATTAAATGAAAATCAAAATGATCGTAATTCACGGCTCGCGAAATCACTGCATTTACCAGAAAACCAGGTCCAGCAACCTGATTTCTAAAAACAGTTGGGGAATAAAAAAGACCAAGTCCAGCAACTTGATCGCTATTGCTAGTGAGAGAAAAAATTCAGAACAACCCAGTCACGCAAATTGATTTTTCAAAAGATGCAGCGGTTGAATGAGGAAAATTAAATGAAAATCAAAATGATCATAATTCACGGCTCGCGAAATCACTGCATTTACCAGAAAACCAGGTCCAGCAACCTGATTTCTAAAAACAGTTGGGGAATAAAAAAGACCAAGTCCAGAAACTTGATCGCTATTGCCAGTGAGAGAAATAATTCAGAACAACCCAGTCACGCAAATTGATTTTTCAAAAGAGGCAGAGGTTGAATGAGGAAAATTAAATGAAAATGATCGTAATTCACGGCCCGCAAAAGCACTGCATTTACCAGAAAACCAGGTCCAGCAACCTGATTTCCAAAAACAGTTGGGTAATAAAAAGACCAAGTCCAGCAACTTGATCGCGATTGCTAGTGAGAGAAAAAATTCAGAACAACCCAGTCACGCAAATTGATTTTTCAAAAGGGGCAGAGGTTGAATGCGGGAAAATTAAATGAAAATGATCGTAATTCACGGCCCGCAAAAGCACTGCATTTACCAGAAAACCAGGTCCAGCAACCTGATTTCCAAAAACAGTTGGGGAATAAAAAAGACCAAGTCCAGCAACTTGATCGCGATTGCTAGTGAGAGAAAAAATTCAGAACAACCCAGTCACGCAAATTGATTTTTCAAAAGAGGCAGAGGTTGAATGAGGAAAATTAAATGAAAATCAAAATGATTGTAATTCACGGCCCGCAAAAGCACTGCATCTACCAGAAGACCAGGTCCAGCAACCTGATTTCCAAAAACATTTGGGTAATAAAAAGACCAAGTCCAGCAACTTGATCGCGATTGCTAGTGAGAGAAAAAATTCAGAACAACCCAGTCACGCAAATTGATTTTTCAAAAGAGGCAGAGGTTGAATGAGGAAAATTAAATGAAAATCAAAATGATTGTAATTCACGGCCCGCAAAAGCAGTGCATTTACCAGAAAACCAGGTCCAACAACCTGATTTCCAAAAACAGTTGGGGAATAAAAAAGACCAAGTCCAGCAACTTGAACGCGATTGCTAGTGAGAGAAAAAATTCAGAACAACCCAGTCACGCAAATTGATTTTTCAAAAGAGGCAGAGGTTGGATGAGGAAAATTAAATGAAAATCAAAATGATCGTAATTCACGGCTCGCAAAAGCACTGCATTTACCAGAAAAACAGGTCCAGCAACTTGATTTGTAAAAACCGTTGGGGAATAAAAAAGACCAAGTCCAGCAACTTGATCGCGATTGCTAGTGAGAGAAAAAATTCCGAACAACCCAGTCACGCAAATTGATTTTTCAAAAGATGCAGAGGTTGAATGAGGAAAACTAAATGAAAATCAAAATGATCGTAATTCGCGGCTCGCGAAATCACTGCATTTACCAGAAAACCAGGTCCAGCAACCTGATTTCTAAAAACAGTTGGGGAATAAAAAAGACCAAGTCCAGCAACTTGATCGCTATTGCTAGTAAGAGAAAAAATTCAGAACGACCCAGTCACGCAAATTGATTTTTCAAAAGAGGCAGAGGTTGGATGAGGAAAATTAAATGAAAATCAAACTGATCGTAATTCACGGCTCGCGAAATCACTGCATTTACCAGAAAACCAGGTCCAGCAACCTGATTTCTAAAAACCGTTGGGGAATAAAAAAGACCAAGTCCAGCAACTTGGTCGCGATTGCTAGTGAGAAAAAAAAATCAGAACAACCCAGTCACGCAAATTGATTTTTCAAAAGAGGCAGAGGTTGGATGAGGAAAATTAAACGAAAATCAAAATGATCGTAATTCACGGCTCGCAAAAGCACGGCATCTACCAGAAAACCAGGTCCAGCAACCTGATTTCTAAAAACAGTTGGGGACTAAAAAAGACCAAGTCAAGCAACAGGAATTTATTGTAGAGGCAAATATTATAAGCAAAACTTTAAATCAAAACCAAATTGATCAAAATGGAAAGGTCTAGAATGAAATAATAACATCAAGCATCAACTTTAAAGTACACGATTTTGATTTCAGTTGTTTTCTCAAGAACAGAAGCTACATAAAACAGCAAAGCAACTTTTAAAACAATGACACATTTTTCAAAGTTTATTGCTGAGTTCTCGATCAAGTTTTTCTCAGCTATTTTTTGCTTCTTCCCCAACTCAAATATTAATCAGTAATCAGAAGAAGCCTGCACTGCATTTTCGGCACAAGGATCATCATTTTCGTTCAGTTGCCCAAAACTGTTTTTGAGCTCGTTGCTCCGTCTCTCCGACGACCGTATCTCATTGCCTTTGTTGTTGAGGCTCACTTTTGCCAATTCATACATTGGCAACCATTTTTGTTCATACTTCAGTCGAAACAGATCTAGAAACAGTCTTATGTTTCCTTCAGACAAAGTTTCATATTTTACAAAAACTAATCAAAATAGCGAAGTGGAAGAAAAAATCTTGGAGACATTGTAAAACTAAATTATGTCTTATTCGAGATTGCAATTGTATTCCTTTATGTCGGATCGCAAAAAGAGAAGAAAAAACTATATGAACCTTTGAAGAGCTGTTTTCTCACTGGAGAAAAGTCTGTGCGTGGCTCAATTCCTGCTTTGCATTTTACTTTTGGAGAAAGCATATGCTGTTTGAACTCTTCCCTGAACCAGAGCTTCTTCGATGCGTTCCGCCCAATTATTTGAGGAGTTCCGCCGTCAATGAGAGCAAGATCCTCTCCTTTGCCAGGTCCATGGGGTATAGGCAATTTTGGCTGATCATCAGCAGGGAAGATCTTTGGGGTGGGTAGAAGTACTCCTAGCTTACCAATCTCGTTAGTCTAAATAACTTAATTTTATAATTAACCGACTAAATGTAAAACTTTGTTTCAAATCCTCTTAAATTTTTGTTAACTCTTACGACAAACTTTGAAGGAACTTCAAAAACCCCAAGTTTTCTTATTACACTAACCAACTGTTTAACGGCATTCGTCGACATTTGAATCTCGCGATAGTTGCGGTTAGATAATGATTTGATTTCCGGCTTCAATTCCTGCATACAGTTTACAATCATTGCCGCCGCCTGCATAATTTTATCTGCTGCCTCTTTTATTGCATTGGCTGCTTCAGTGTCCACTCTCTTAATTTCCATCGCGTTTATATCCTCAGGATCGATTGGCTTTGTTCTCTTCAGTTTCCTGTTTGCAGGAGTCGAGCTGTGTTTCGGGTTTTCTATATTTCCGGAATTCACCATGGGGATCAAATCAGAACCATTAAGCCCTTTGTTAGAAAGATCCTCATTTTGGTCAGGTTGACTAACCAAAACATTGTTTGATGCCTCTACTTTGGACAAATAATTACTAACATCATCTGGGTTAAGCGTAACGTACAGTTTAGGGTCATTTTCCTCTTGGTCACTGTTAAAAACTTCGTTTTGCTCATTATCCGTCTCTTCCTGCGAGCAAATTTCCTGCGAGCTGGTGACTACCCTTACTTTTTTTGCACTTTGTGTTTGAATGTTTTCTTTCAGCAGTATTTGACTTACGTCTTCATAGACGGTCAAGTCGGGGTCCTCTCTCTGCACTACGGGTACAAAATTTACTTTACCGTCGGATCCTGTTATTTGCAGATGAGCATTTTGTTGTTCCCTCTCGCAGTGATCCTTGTGGCCTACTGAAATTACAGTTCCCTCCCAGTAGTATGATTCAGTTCTTGGGTTCTTTTGCGAGTATTTAACTTCAACGGTGCTTTGGTTCTAAAACAATCACGTGGGTCTTTTTTATACAAAAAACTACTTAACGTTCTATGGAAGATATTTCTAGAATGCAAAGTAATTTTTCAGTAGCTCTGGAAAATCATCCTAGTCGAAAACCATGTTCACGCACTATAATCCAAGTTGCAGAAAAAGCAATAGAGAGAACAGAACAAGTTATTCCATACTTACAGTAACTTTGGTTCGTAGCAGCATGTCCATTTTAATACTGCCATGACAACTCCAGATAACTTGAGAAGAATTGTCCTCAAAATAGAGAAGCCAATATCTATGCTTTAGTTGTTGTTTAGCAATTTCAATTGCTCTTTTCTTTGTTCTTCTGCTGCCAGCATCCAGACCCTTGCCGGCACGGTCAGGCATTTTTTTTTTAGAAGACTGAAAAACACATATGGCTGCTGAAGATAACCAAAAAACTTTCTGAGACAATCTAAGAAATTTTTTTGAATCCGAATAGAACATTTCAGAGATAAAAACTATTGAACTAGTTATAGCACACAGCCTTAGCAAATCAAGACATTTGTGTGTGTCGACATTTGAAACCCGTGATAGGAAACTTTTTTGAATCCAAAATAGAACACTTGAGATAAAAAATTATTGAACGAGTAATAGTAGACAGCCTTAACAAATCAAGACATGTGTGTGCGGGTGAGTGTGTGGGTGAATGTGTCTGTGTGTGCGCGTGTGTGTGTCTGTGTGAGTGTGTGTGTGTGTGGGTGTGGGTGAGTGTGTGTGTGAGAGTGAGTTTGTGTGTGTTTGTGTGTGAGTGTTTGTGTGTGTGTTTGTGTGAGTGTGTGTGTCTATGTGTGTGTGTGTGTGTGGGTTTGTGTGTGTCTGTAACGCCATTTGTTAAATGTAGTGAAAGCATTGTTTGTTTAACTTTGAAACCGTACTGGGCTCCAGGGTTTTGCAACAGTTAATCATTTTTTCAGCCCAATTTCATTCTGCAAAAGTATCACAAGAGTTTCAGGGGGATTGATTTTTAATAGTACTATACTAAAAATGCAAAACCCATGACAGAGAAAATTAAAGATAAAGCGTTCATAGGAACAGCACCAAAATGAGCAAACAGCGTTAAAACAGAAGTCTTTCAACATAAAAACTCAGTTCAGCTCACATTGGATCTTTTCAACACTCGCCTCCTCTTTCGTCCCTACCCAAGTTGAGGTGCCATCCCGAAGTGACCTCTGAGCAGACCGTTCCAGACGAAAGTAACATCTCATCAGACCATCCCAAACCAAAACAAACTCTGATCAGACTAAAATGTGCGATCGAAGTGCGCTCGAAACTGTCTCTGATCAGACCTTGCCAGACGGAAATTACCTCTGATCAGACTAATGTGCGCTTGATGTGCGCTCGAAACTGTCTCTGATCAGACCATGCCAGAGGGAAATGACCTCTGATCAGACCCAAATCTGACCATTGTCCAGAGGATTGTGCGACCATGGCCCAGACCAAACCCAGACCAAGGTCCAGAAGATTGTGCGACCATGGCCCAGACCAAACCCAAATGGTGAGTGTGTGTGTGGGTGAGTGTGTCTGTGTGTGCGTGTGTGTGTGTGGGTGAGTGTGTGTGTATGTGTGTGTGTGTGTCTGTGAGGGTGAGTGTGTGTGTGTGCGTGTGTGTGAGTGAGTGTGTGTGAGAGTGAGTGTGAGAGTGAGTGTGTGTGTGCGTGTGTGTTTGTGTGTGTGTGTGTGAGTGAGTGTGTGTATGCGTGTGTGTATGTGCGTGTGTGTGTGTGTGTTTGTCTGTGTGTGTGCGTGTGTTTGTGTGTGTGTGGGTGGGTGAGTGTGTGTGTGTGTGTCTGTTTGTGTGTGTGTGTGTGTGTGTGTGTGGGTGGGTGAGTGTGTGTGTGTGTGTGTGTGTGTGTGTGTGCGTGTGTGTCAATGAGTGTGTGTGAGAGTGAGTGTGTGTGTGCGTGTGTGTTTGTGTGTGTGTGAGTGAGTGTGTGTATGCGTGTTTGTATGTGCGTGTGTGTGAGTGTGTGTTTGTGTGTGTGTATGCGTGTGTGTATGTGCGTGTGTGTGAGTGTGTGTGTGTTTGTGTGAGTGTGTGTGTATGTGTGTGTGTCTGTTTGTGTGTGTGTGTGTGGGTGGGTGGGTGAGTGTGTGTGTGTGTGTCTGTGTGTGTGTCTGTTTGTGTGTTTGTGTGTGGGTGAGTGTGTGTGTGTGTGTCTGTGAGTGTATGTGTGTGCGTGTGTGTGTGTGTGGGTGAGTGTGTGTGTGTGTGCGTGTGTTTGTGTGTGTGTATGTGTGTGTGTTTGTGTGTGCGTGTGTTTGTGTGTGTGTGTATGTGTGTGTGTTTGTGTGTGTGTGTGTGAGTGAGTGTGTGTATGCGTGTGTGTATGTGCGTGTGTGTGAGTGTGTGTTTGTGTGTGTGTGTTTGTGTGAGTGTGTGTTTGTGTGTGTGTGTTTGTGTGTGTGTGGGTGTGTTTGTGTGTGTGTGTGAGTGTGTGTGTGGTCTAGTTGCCATAATACGGTGTAATAATACGGGGTACATAATTCTATTTAATTTAACATAGTATGTGCACGCTTGGAATGTTGTTAGTCAACTCTGATTGGTTAGTAAATAGCTCGCTTAAATTCTATTCAAGAAAAGCCCCCTTTTGCAAAAAGGGAATAGCCCCGTCTCTGATATACCAGAGCTAAATAGATGATTTTAAATAAAGTACAAGATGTACTTTTTTGTCCTTACAGATCCCTTAATTTAGTCATACCGGTACAAGATTTGATGTATTTTTGTAACCGTTTGTCAAAAAAGCTGGGCAAAAACAGAAAAGATCCGTTTTTTTCTATCGAGCAAGTTTTAGCTTGACATTCAAAATTAAACTAGGTGCTAAAATTTAATTGAGTTTAATACTGAAAGCTACAACAATAATTGTCATCGCGTTTCAGATTCATATATCTTTCAGCAGAAACGAAACAAATTATTATTAACCACGTTCTCAATTTATAACGCGTTCGTCATAGTCTGAGCAGTAATCGCCGTATAGAACAATTTTACATTGAATTTCATAAGATATTAAGTCAAGTAACTTCATTTGGTTAGTAGCATTATTGACCTTGTATTAAAACTCTATCGTTGGTATGTAAGAATAAGAAATTATATGTAATTTATAAATAGCGAAAACCAACTAACGGTTGCAGCTGCCTCGTCAGCTCCTTCTGCGTTTTCTCGACAAAAACTGCTTGTTAGAACTACGTTTGCACTGTTAGGAATAACGGTTACAGTTCTCATCGACATATCTCTTGATAACGAATCAGATGTATCTGAAAACAAATCCATTGTCATTAAAAACATTATCACCAACAAGGGAACTTGATCTTACAGTAAACACCTAGTGATGAGCCAATGTGAACGCTTTGGAGCGTCTCCACTAGTGACAAGTGATGAGCAACTTGTCATCCTCACGTTTACTTGTGACCTTCATTTGTTGTCCCAATCGGGAAGATAGCTCTGGACTCTCAGGGTGACCAGATGAAACAATAAACTTGACCACCCCCCCCTCAACAAGATTACTTGATTCTGTAATGCTCTCAATGAGTTCTTCTGTTTTTTTAAGATAAAAACTGTTTGCTTAGTTGGTACATCTGTAACAGATCATTCTAGGAACCGAAGGGCGAACTGCATGTTGTTGGCTGGTTATAATATTTGCTCGCAGTAAGTCGTTTTGTTATATTTTCGAGATCCTGATTTATTGAACAGTGTGTTGTTACAATTGAGGATAACCAGTAGAGATAACTACATCTGATATTTGTTCGTATATCTTCATTAAATCCGGATGTTTAATTGACTGCACATCTATTCTCAGATTTCTGGGTGATATTCTGGAAAAAACTGATGGCAGTCCAGCAAACACCGACAAAAGCAAAAAGAATGACAACTTGAACTTTCACACTGCTTGCAATGACCCCGATAGTGAAAAGGCAGCAATTGTGAAACGACTGAACAATTTATTTTATTTCGACTGTTTCGACAAACGGTTCAAACCCCCCCCCCCCAAGTACGCATGACGTCTGAATATTATTTGATTTGACTCCAGATCAGCCTCGTACGACTTCAGGATGACGCAGTGCAGATAACGCGGCACGTTGTGAATTTTTTGCCATTCATGCTCGATTTTCGAAATTTTCAATTATCTGTTCTGTACATACTGATAGTTTGGTGATCATGATGTTTAGACTAAATTCAGTAGAAAATATGCACGAAATTGGAGCCGTGTTGAATCATTCTACACAGAAAGTGAGCCGTGTTAAATCATTCTACACAGAAAGTGAGCTGTGTATAAATCGTATACACAGAAAGTGAGCTGTGTATAAATCATGCTACACAGAAAGTGAGCTGTGTTCAAGTAATTCTACACAGAAAAGGAGCAGAATGTTAATTTTCTTTACAGGATGGATACAATTAGAGTATAATGAATCAGTACTGATATAGCCTATCACTAGTCCCCGGGTAGTTGTTTGCGAAAAATTTCGACTGACAAAATTTCACTGAGTCTAGCTATTTCTCACCCAAAGGTTGCATATAAGTATGATACCATTAAAAAAAAAACTAAACTATATTAATCGCAATAGTTAGCAAAAACTGTAATGTTGGCACTCACTATGTTTCTTGAAACATAAATGAACGAAAAAGAACATACTATCCACAACGCACAATGAGAAATTAGTCTTTCTAAAGAACGAATGAACGCTTTTTGATTCGATATAGTGCTACAATAGCCAATAGTTAACATTGCAAAAACATTGTTTTGAGATTACAAGGGAACTAGATCAACCTAGACTGTACCCTGGTCTTAACTTCTTACTAGTCATGATTGGATCGTACATGTTGTCAAGCAAATCTTCTTTTAAAGTTTAAATCTCCGATTTTTTTCTGCTCATACTTTGATAAAATGTGATACTTAACATTTTTTTCAATAGTTTCTATACGAAATGAGGTACTTAATAAAACTTCATTTTTGGCCTTTTTGGACACTTGACTTAGTTTGAAGATTAAACTTATATAAAATATACTTTTATAGTTTTCACATACTTCATCCCTTATGTCAAAAAAGATCAAGAAAAAAAAGAGAACAAGTAAAATTGTTTTTGAAAACGTTGCAATTCAGTATCTCAACAAAAATGTAAATACTTTTTTAGTAACCTGTTAAGTTTTTTAAAAGTTTTCCATTCTACCTTCTAGAACTATATATATATATATATATATATATATATATATATATATATATATAAATATATATATATATATATATATATATATATATATATATATGTATATATATATATATATATAT
>NW_027453412.1:0-44208 GCF_964194025.1 Convolutriloba macropyga | reverse complement strand
CAAATTCTTTTAGTTACACTGCAGTAGATGCATGAACTGAAAACTAACAAACTTTAAAATGATTTTAAGTTCCACCCAGATGAGCAAATTAAATACTAAACCAATAGACGGAATATCAAATTTAATAACGAATGAGAAAACTGAAATTATTTTGCTTATGAAGGATTGCATGTATTGATCATATTTCTTTTCGAAAAATCTGATTGAAGAGCTTAGCAATGGAGGATTCGCTCTTGAAATTGCAGCATTTTGAACTTGATTCCCAAAGACGGCAAGTATTATAGCCGTTCCCAAAAAATAGCTTCGGGGGTAGACGGTGTAAGAACCGAAAATTTATGATACTTAAGATTTTACTTTTTCTTTTTTTTGTTTATTTTCTTAATAACTGACATTTGTATGCATGTTTTGACACTATACTATGAAGACGATTTGTTTTACAACCACGCGCGTGCTGATCCGGAACGGACAAAAAAGCAAAAGCACAAAATATAAAACAACATGTGTACTATTCAAACAGACTTACACAGACATAAATTTTTCTCAAATGTTACAAATTACGCTTTGAATTTTGGTTATGGTTATCTTTTTGACCAATATTTCCATACGAGCACTCTAAACTATTACTCATAACTAAAATTGCATATTTCAACCTAATTTCAAAAGAAATTAAATTGTTGATTCAAGAATCAAAATATTGCTGAAATCAAACATCAGAACGATAAAGCGTGTTTTTTTTATTGTGTGTTGTGTTTTTATAGATTATTTTTAGCCTGAAATTCTGAAATTAAAAAAATGAGTGTTTTCTCTTTAAGAAATGCTAGAAGCGTACGATCGAGAGTATCAACCACTACTTTGTTTCAAACTATAATTGTAATTATTATTACTTTGTATTATTTAAGTTCTCGTATCTCAAACGATGTTCAGAAATCAAACGAAGAAAACCAAAAGCAAGGTGAGATTAGTTGAGGTGGAAAAATGATGGATATAATTTGCTCCCAAAATCTAGCTTTGTAATTTTTTTTAATTAATAAACAGAAGCCAAAAGAAATACAACGGGCTACGGTCCAAAAGAAGAGAGACGAGAGAACTCGGACTTTAACCTTTGCAAACAAAATTTCCAACCCTCCAACAGGAAAATGACAGCACAATTTAAACTTTTTAATTAAACAATGGATTGACAGAAGTTGGGTGCTACTGCAGCATCAAGGCATTAGTGCAAATAATGTGGACCTTTTCCTTGATACTGACTCAAGCTTCATTTAAATAGAAAACAAAAATTTTAGAAGTAGGGTTATGGTAGTTTCTAGGAAAAGATGCGCCTGCCAACTATGAGAGCATAATTGAAAGCCCGATGAAGAAGTTCTATATTTAATCATGTACAGAGTGCGCTGAAGACGGAAAATTAAAAAAAAACTAATTGTAAGAGATGTTTCAAAAAAGATTTACAACTAAACTGACTCCAATAAGAGCCAAAAGTTTTCATTTATCGAAAATAGGACAAGGAAAGATTATTTAAAAGGGGGAGCTCTTTGTGGTTAACAAACTAAAGAATTCTCGTCGCATTTCATTTGCATTCTGCTCCGACGATTAGTGCACCCGTGGTTGATACAGTTGAAACTCACAACAAACACGGCCCCTAAACTGCTTTAGAAAAATTGTTCATAGGTTTTGCCCACTCTTGTTCATTCTTTAGGTAGTCGCGAATTTGAGGAAAACAACCAAGAATAATATCAACATGAATGCATACATTGTATCTGGATGTGGTGACAATCTACTCGGTCTAATAAGGTTTTCAGCTCTAATTTATTTTTAAAGACAACTGGGTGTTTAAACTGGAGAAGCATAGAAACAAACAAATTGCGCAACCTCAATGTAGGCTTTAGAGCCAAGAAAAAATCGATGTAACAGGATCCCATTTCAACAACTGCGGCCGAATAGAAATTCCTTGTTGACAATGAACCCTGGGTTGTAACTGTTTTTTTTTGCGCCGCAACAGGACACAGCATTTTCTATCAAAAGTCACTATTTCAAAAACTTGAGTTGAAAAGGAGAACTAGAGTTGACAGACGCTCAGCTGATTGACTTCCAGAGCGAACAAACCTAGGAAGATAAAGAATTTAGCACTAATCTTCTGGGACTTCCGTTGATTGCCAAAATTCCGTGACATACGGAGAGTTCACAAGTATGAACATCTGAGTGATTGAAAAATCTGTCCAGTACAGTAGGACTTTACTGGATTGCAGCTCCGCTACACAGAGTTGACAAACTTCTCTGAGTTTTAACGGCGGAAATTCTATGGAAAAGTGTCAGAATTTTCATTTTTAAATTCAAGACCTGCTAACAAACGAATCTTACTACTATCAACACTTAGAGAAACAAAAGTAAACAATGAAAAAACAAAAACATTAGGACAAAAAACAGACTGAAATAATAATTATCTGTTAAGCATCAAGAAACTGAACACTCGAAAATTTTGTTAGCCTCAAAATGTCCGAAATATCCGACAGATTTGAACAGTGACATTTCGAAATTCAAGTCAACAGTTAGTATGAATTGCAGATAGAAATAAAACTCACAATGCATGTTGCCAATGTTATTGCAACTTCCAAGATGATTCAAAAACCGCCAAAACTGCAACAAAAACTTGACTCTCAACGTGAAACTTAGACGTGCTCTTTTAACAAATGATTAGACTAGAGATATGTTTTAAAACAAAATTTTGGCTACCATCCGCCTTGATAATAAGGACATAAAACATTCTGAATTAAATTTAATTTTTTTTGAAACAAAGATGGGGCATGAGCAGACCCCAAGACTAATATCCAAGACTACGACAGAGGAAGAGTTTCTTATTGCAGACGAGCCAACCAAAGACGAAGAGTTATTTTTTCAAGGGTTTTCAGACAGCCAAGAAGGCCTGACATTTTTTTGGTTACAGACGTCACCAAGAGATGATCGCCCGATGTTCCAGACGTCACCTTAGAAGTCCTTTCCCCGGTTAGACGTATCCAAAAAAAACGTGATTTTTTTGCGACAAAAAATCTCAAACACACAAAAATTGTCCCCTAACGAGCTTTTGGTTGATGGTTTATGAAAGAAATAGCCGTGAGCAACTACAAGTCAGCAATAAACGATAAAAAAACACAAATTGCCCGATAAAACGATATAGCGTTTTTTGCATCGGAAAAACTCAAAAACAGTTTTCTCAATTTGTCGCAAAAAATCTACATGAAAGTAAAATTTTTATTTGGATAGAACTTTTCAGTTGGACTTAAAATCAACTTTATTTTGGTTGAACACCTTATGTGAAACTTTTGCTCAAAAAATGAGAAAGTCGCAAAAGTGCTTTTTTGAGCGTCAAAAATCAAAAAACGTTTTTCTAACGTTTTAATGAAAACTTTTTATTAAATCCAAAAACCCATTGATTAGCCCCCCTGGGTTCGTTGGAAAAGAAGCTTCAAAATCAGTTTATCGATTTTGCAATTTTGTAAAGAAGCAACTCAATTTTGACAAAAATTGCTTCCTTGACTACAAAAAATCAAAAAACGTTTTTCTAACGTTTTAGGGAAAACCTTTTAATAAATCCAAAAAACCCATTGATTAGCCCCCCTGGGTTTGTTGGAAAATAAGCTTCAAAATCAGTTTATCGATTTCGATATATTGTAAAGAAGCAACTCAATTTTGACAAAAATTGCTTCTTTGAATCAAAAAATTCAAAAAACGTTTTCCTAACGTTTTGAATAAAACATTTAATAGTTCCACTGAAACCCAATAATTAGCCCCACTGGTTTTGTTGAAAAACAAGCTTCAAAATCAGTTCATTGAATATACAAACTTATAGAGAGGCAACTTGAAACTTGCAAATTTGCTTCTTTTACTTAAAAAACTCAAAAAACATTTTTCTAATGTTTATTGGAAATTTTCAGTAGATAACAAGAAAACGTTCGAAATAGCTCTTTCTGTTTGTTTGAAAACAATCTGAAATTTTTTTTTCATCCCCTTGCAAAACCGCAAAGAAGCAACAGAATGTGGCAAAATTGTTTCTCTGTTATAAAAAAATTAAAAAACGTTTTTTTTCTTATTAAAGAAAAAAATTATTCAATTTTCAAAAAAAGAGCTATTTTATATACCTCCGCAGTTCACTAAAAAACAAGCTGAAAAACTATATAACCAGTCTGCAAAACCGAAAAGAACAGACAGAAAATTACTGAAAAAGTTTCTGACAAAAAAACCTATAAAGAGGTTTGTGTTTTCTTTGATCTTAATTGCATACTACTAGCCGCGAGCCTAGTTAATGGGATAGTATGCTTTCCTAGGAAAACCCGACGTTTACACTTATTTTGATTTCATTTTGCATACCACTAGCCGCGCATCTAGTTAATTGAATAGTATACACTGAAAATACCTTCTCAAGAGAAATAAAAAGAGAAGATAAGATCTCTTTTCCTTTTTTCTCAAAAAGAAGTAAATCAAAAGCTCTCGAATAATTCCCCACTCAAATTCATTCACGCATATAGTCCCTTTAAGTTGGAAAACTCAAACGTCTCTTCTTTTTTGTCCGCGGTCTCAGAAGTTGCCGAAAGAAGTCCCTTTTCCCCCTTTGGTCTCAGTAGTCACCAGTAGTCTCAGTAGTGTGTGTGTTTCCATTGGGTCCCAGTAGTCACCAAAGTAAAGATGAACAACTCATAGGTGGTAGATAATATCCAGAATTAAATACAAGCAGTTTAATGGTAGCAGTTGTCCTTAACTTCAGAAGAATCGCAAAACAGAGTTTCTTGGAAAAGAGCTTCAAAGTAGACCCAGCTTTTAAGCAACCAGTTTTCTCTGCTTGTCTGTAGCTCACGTTGCCTGGTCGCACCGCATTTTAAATTTAAAAAAAATTAACTTATTTTGAAGAAGTATCAATATAGATTTAGTTTGTTTGGTTTTAGGTTTTATTTGTTCCTAAAAATCCACACACAAAAAAAAAGAAAGTAAAATTTTTTTCTGTTACCTTGATTGCGATTAAAGGAGAACTAAAACTTACAGCAGAATTTTTGCGAAGTCATATATGTAAAAAAAATTGAAAGCAATTATTTGGTCCTGTTCAACAAATCAACGGTACACACGCGCGAACGCTTAGTTTTTCCCTTTTTGAAGCAAATTTTTAGCTAGATTTAGCACCAAAAAAAACACCTTTGGGATTCCTGTTTTTGTGAAAAGTTGCGCCGCTACTTTTGAACGAAAAGAGCTAGGTTGATTAGCCTACACAAAACTTAAAAGGTTGTTTAATTTACCAAAAAAGTCGTCGCTCAGTAAATTTTGAGCCATTTTTAACTTTACTTTACATACGACAGAGCCATTACGAGTTGACTACAGCCGGTTCATCAAGATGACAAAAGAAAACAGCCAGAAGCTGCAATACGCATTGAACAAGTTCAAAATGACTGAGCTCAACATGAAAAATTAGCTTGATCTCTTACAGACATCCCTTGAGCAGAGAAAAAGCGTCCGCACTCCTTCTTTGTTGATCAACAAAATCAAGGAGAGCGTTGAAGAGCTTGAGACAAACCTTGACAGCATCATGATGGAAAAAGTAAGCTCTAGTAGCATAAACTCAGTCATGAAACGTCAATCGAACTTGATCTCTCGTCTAGAAAAATTGGAACTAGAAGTCAACAGTCTCGACGATGATGATCAATTGAGTCAATCATCAACTCGAGTGCGCGATGACATCAGCAGCGTCTCACAGTCCTCAAAAAGACAGCTGGAGTCACATCAATTGACACCAGTTTCCCAAAACTCAGACCAAAACAACTTAACAGTAAAGAACCCTGCCAGCGATGTCTCCCCTCCAGTGCCCCCTAGACCGGCGAAACCATCGTTTTTCCTTCCACAAGGAGAAAATAAACCCAACCTTCTCTCCAAATTCCTTCAGAGCAACAGACAAATTGCGCAGTATACTAGAGAATTGACTGAAGAATCAGTAAAAATTTTACGACGGTTGAACACATAAATCAATCAATGTCGTTGTTAGCAGCCCCAACACCAGCATTTTTTTGCGACAAAAAATCTCAAACACACAAAAATTGTCCCCTAACGAGCTTTTGGTTGATGGTTTATGAAAGAAATAGCCGTGAGCAACTACAAGTCAGCAATAAACGATAAAAAAACACAAATTGCCCGATAAAACGATATAGCGTTTTTTGCATCGGAAAAACTCAAAAACAGTTTTCTCAATTTGTCGCAAAAAATCTACATGAAAGTAAAATTTTTATTTGGATAGAACTTTTCAGTTGGACTTAAAATCAACTTTATTTTGGTTGAACACCTTATGTGAAACTTTTGCTCAAAAAATGAGAAAGTCGCAAAAGTGCTTTTTTGAGCGTCAAAAATCAAAAAACGTTTTTCTAACGTTTTAATGAAAACTTTTTATTAAATCCAAAAACCCATTGATTAGCCCCCCTGGGTTCGTTGGAAAAGAAGCTTCAAAATCAGTTTATCGATTTTGCAATTTTGTAAAGAAGCAACTCAATTTTGACAAAAATTGCTTCCTTGACTACAAAAAATCAAAAAACGTTTTTCTAACGTTTTAGGGAAAACCTTTTAATAAATCCAAAAAACCCATTGATTAGCCCCCCTGGGTTTGTTGGAAAATAAGCTTCAAAATCAGTTTATCGATTTCGATATATTGTAAAGAAGCAACTCAATTTTGACAAAAATTGCTTCTTTGAATCAAAAAATTCAAAAAACGTTTTCCTAACGTTTTGAATAAAACATTTAATAGTTCCACTGAAACCCAATAATTAGCCCCACTGGTTTTGTTGAAAAACAAGCTTCAAAATCAGTTCATTGAATATACAAACTTATAGAGAGGCAACTTGAAACTTGCAAATTTGCTTCTTTTACTTAAAAAACTCAAAAAACATTTTTCTAATGTTTATTGGAAATTTTCAGTAGATAACAAGAAAACGTTCGAAATAGCTCTTTCTGTTTGTTTGAAAACAATCTGAAATTTTTTTTCATCCCCTTGCAAAACCGCAAAGAAGCAACAGAATGTGGCAAAATTGTTTCTCTGTTATAAAAAAATTAAAAAACGTTTTTTTTCTTATTAAAGAAAAAAATTATTCAATTTTCAAAAAAAGAGCTATTTTATATACCTCCGCAGTTCACTAAAAAACAAGCTGAAAAACTATATAACCAGTCTGCAAAACCGAAAAGAACAGACAGAAAATTACTGAAAAAGTTTCTGACAAAAAAACCTATAAAGAGGTTTGTGTTTTCTTTGATCTTAATTGCATACTACTAGCCGCGAGCCTAGTTAATGGGATAGTATGCTTTCCTAGGAAAACCCGACATTTACACTTATTTTGATTTCATTTTGCATACCACTAGCCGCGCATCTAGTTAATTGAATAGTATACACTGAAAATACCTTCTCAAGAGAAATAAAAAGAGAAGATAAGATCTCTTTTCCTTTTTTCTCAAAAAGAAGTAAATCAAAAGCTCTCGAATAATTCCCCACTCAAATTCATTCACGCATATAGTCCCTTTAAGTTGGAAAACTCAAACGTCTCTTCTTTTTTGTCCGCGGTCTCAGAAGTTGCCGAAAGAAGTCCCTTTTCCCCCTTTGGTCTCAGTAGTCACCAGTAGTCTCAGTAGTGTGTGTGTTTCCATTGGGTCCCAGTAGTCACCAAAGTAAAGATGAACAACTCATAGGTGGTAGATAATATCCAGAATTAAATACAAGCAGTTTAATGGTAGCAGTTGTCCTTAACTTCAGAAGAATCGCAAAACAGAGTTTCTTGGAAAAGAGCTTCAAAGTAGACCCAGCTTTTAAGCAACCAGTTTTCTCTGCTTGTCTGTAGCTCACGTTGCCTGGTCGCACCGCATTTTAAATTTAAAAAAAATTAACTTATTTTGAAGAAGTATCAATATAGATTTAGTTTGTTTGGTTTTAGGTTTTATTTGTTCCTAAAAATCCACACACAAAAAAAAGAAAGTAAAATTTTTTTCTGTTACCTTGATTGCGATTAAAGGAGAACTAAAACTTACAGCAGAATTTTTGCGAAGTCATATATGTAAAAAAAATTGAAAGCAATTATTTGGTCCTGTTCAACAAATCAACGGTACACACGCGCGAACGCTTAGTTTTTCCCTTTTTGAAGCAAATTTTTAGCTAGATTTAGCACCAAAAAAAACACCTTTGGGATTCCTGTTTTTGTGAAAAGTTGCGCCGCTACTTTTGAACGAAAAGAGCTAGGTTGATTAGCCTACACAAAACTTAAAAGGTTGTTTAATTTACCAAAAAAGTCGTCGCTCAGTAAATTTTGAGCCATTTTTAACTTTACTTTACATACGACAGAGCCATTACGAGTTGACTACAGCCGGTTCATCAAGATGACAAAAGAAAACAGCCAGAAGCTGCAATACGCATTGAACAAGTTCAAAATGACTGAGCTCAACATGAAAAATTAGCTTGATCTCTTACAGACATCCCTTGAGCAGAGAAAAAGCGTCCGCACTCCTTCTTTGTTGATCAACAAAATCAAGGAGAGCGTTGAAGAGCTTGAGACAAACCTTGACAGCATCATGATGGAAAAAGTAAGCTCTAGTAGCATAAACTCAGTCATGAAACGTCAATCGAACTTGATCTCTCGTCTAGAAAAATTGGAACTAGAAGTCAACAGTCTCGACGATGATGATCAATTGAGTCAATCATCAACTCGAGTGCGCGATGACATCAGCAGCGTCTCAAAGTCCTCAAAAAGACAGCTGGAGTCACATCAATTGACACCAGTTTCCCAAAACTCAGACCAAAACAACTTAACAGTAAAGAACCCTGCCAGCGATGTCTCCCCTCCAGTGCCCCCTAGACCGGCGAAACCATCGTTTTTCCTTCCACAAGGAGAAAATAAACCCAACCTTCTCTCCAAATTCCTTCAGAGCAACAGACAAATTGCGCAGTATACTAGAGAATTGACTGAAGAATCAGTAAAAATTTTACGACGGTTGAACACATAAATCAATCAATGTCGTTGTTAGCAGCCCCAACACCAGCATCAACCCTATTATTCAGAGCAAACATTCAAGACAGATTTGTCTTGAGTAATCTTCAATCCCCAGAACACAACGTTGTTCTCAGAGAGCAAGAGAACACTTTCAACCAGTTTCCTTCAATTCAACAACCCTCCATTCCAATGAATCAAACTGCAGTCTTATTTCCTGTTGAATCTATTGATAACCAGCCGGATTTGATTCACTCATCAATTGGAGAATTGAACCAGTTCTCTAGTTCAAAGCTGATCACATTGCCCGAAATGCCAATGAATCAACCAGCAAATGCCACAGTTAGACCAAAAGAAAAGTCTTCTGTTCCCTTAAATAACAAAAGAGAAGATCAAAGCATACAACGTCTTGCATTAGATTTACAAATTTCACTTCAACATAACTGCTCAGTTAACAAAACCAATACATACCAAACATCAAGTTCATGCAGTTTGAATGAGCAAATGCTAGTGACAAATGAGACCACGCCAAATCCATATTGTTACGAAGACAGTCGTCACAATCCCCTACATTTTGACAACAATCAAAGTGCAACTGCTCAAATTGTTTCAAACACTCAATTTTTAGCTGTTCCAGTAAGTGAAAACCAGAACAGCGGAAAATTGGCGTCAGCAATATCGTTACCAACAGTAGCGCAAACTAACGTTTCCCAACAATTTCAGAACACACTTTACCCAACTGGAGTTCATTTTAGCAATGAAAATCGAACGGAAGAACCAAACGATTGAATTGTTTTCCCCTCCAATACAACACTCAACAGCCAAGGTACCAACCTTGACTGCTGTACATTATCTCAGCCACCAAATTGTCCGCTTACTCCGGAAAATCCTTTTACAAACTACAAAACAGCCATTCTTCCCCCCTTTACTCAACATATTAGCCAACCAAACATTTCGGGAAATTCGAAACAAATTCCAAATTGTTCTTTTTCTTAAAAGCAACTGTTTCAGCCACGAATTGAAATACAAACAGAAACAATCCCGTTTGAAAATAATTTTAATTTACAAAGCACAAACAAAAATTCCATTAAACTTCCACCAATAACAATATCAAATTTCAATGGAAACCACTGAAATACCATGAGTGGCTAAACAATTTTTTCAACCTAGATCACAATAATACTAGCCTTACGGATACACACCGTATAACATACTTACAGAACTCGGTCGTAGGAAAAGCCAAAGAAAAAATTCAAGCCTACTCGTGTGACCCAGCTTTCTACGCGATTGCTTTGAAAGAGCTCATGGATCACTTTGGAGATCCCAGCACTGTTGTGAATGCTTTCATCAATCAACTGGAAGCCTGGTGTCCCAACAATGACTACAACAAACAGAGTTTCGTATCTTTTGCTTCTTTTCTCAAACGATTAGTGCAAGCTTTTGGAAATTTAGGCTTCAAAGCCGACTTGCAAAGTTCAACATTGATGAAAAAGGCACAAGAAAAAATTCCATATAAAATTCTGATAAAATAGACAGAGTATACAATAACATCAATTGGAAATCAACCAACCGTCTCTGATTTTCAGAAGTGGCTTGATGTACAGGCCCAAGTATACGACAAAATCAACAGAGAAAATGTTCATAAGCTGTTTAAAAATTGGAACACTTTCGGTCAAAACAGTAATAGCATTAGCAGAAATAACAACAACAATGATAATAGGAACATCAATGCTATGAATCAATTTTATAATAACTCACAAAACAATTGGAAACCGAATTCATTGCACTCAAGTCGCATGGTCAAACCAGCATGGTCAACCACCCTTTCCTCCGCGTAAAGATGCTGATCAGTCAACCAAGTCTTGCGAGAAATGCAAAGGAAGTCACATACTCGCAACATGCCCTGAATACCAAAAACGTGCGCCAGACCAAAGGTATGGCATTGTGAGCAAGAACAATCTTTGATCGAACTGTTTAAGCAACAAACACTTTAAGCAGTCATGTCCGTCCACAAAACGATGCCAAACATGTAATGGATTTCACCACACATATTTGCATGACCCTTCGAAACAAGTTAAGCGGCCCACCGCTGCCTTCTCAACAAGCAATCCCAATCAGCCGACAGAAAATCTAGCAAGCCCCCAAACACAGCCATCCTTTCAACAACAAAATCAAAACAAAAGTACTGACACTGTCAGCAGTACAAAGAGCCAGCAGACTAGATACGGTCAATCGTTTTCTGGTAAAAGACAACCACAGCAACAAAATATTCAAGGCGCCCGTTCGAATGCTTCCAATCCGACCCAAAACTTCAGTATCAACCCAAATACAATTCCTCCTCCTGAATGGTATGAACAACTACAAATAATACCAGTTTCATTTGTAAACGGAAGTAAAACGTTTGATACCTACGCCTTGATTGATCCCGGAAGCTAGTTCACCTTCCTGCTGGATGAAGTTACTAGCTTTCTTGAGCTTCCCTGCGAAGCACAAGCATCAACAACTCAGCAGTACCTAAACACTGAACATGAAATGCCACTGTCCAAAACTAGTGAAACAGTGACAGTAACGCCTTATGACAAAATCAATCAACACTTCAGCATTGCAAGAGTCTATAGCACGCCATGTCTCAATGTATCACCCGCTAACGTTCTTGAACTCAATCAATTATGCGACACCTTCAAGGAATTTAGTCACATTTGTTTCCCTGACATAGCCAACGGTGCAATAGGCGCCCTTCCTAGTGTCAATACGTTTGCCTTCACATACCCAGTCGACGTAATCCAAGTTAGCAAAAAGCGTCCATTCGGTGTAAAAACAAAGCTTGGTTGGACTCTCGCTGGAGAGTACGAGCTATCTCCTAAAACAATGAACGCAAACAAGCCCACTCGCCAACCATTCATTTACCATGTCTGCGGGAAAAACATTGAAGAAGAACCATTGGACGAATTGGTTCAAAGATTCTGGAAAGAAGAAGCTGAAGGTATATTTCCGCGAACAAAATGAAGACAGCTCACTAGACCAATTAGCAGTGCAACAATGGAAAACTCAATCTGTCACAACGGTGAAAGATATCAGATTGGCCTTCCTTGGAAATCTGTAAAGAAACTCCAGAATAACTATTTCTCAGCAGTCAGTCAACTAAAAAGTCTACAAAAATGACTACAAAACGATCCCGGTCTCAATTAGAAGTACAACCAGACACTCCAAACAGACTTGGATAAAAATTTTGTCAAGCCAGTCGAAATGCAAGCACCACCCCCAGAGACAATATGGTACTTGACTCATCATCCAGTCACTAATCCAAACAAACCCGGAAAAGTGAGAAGAGTTGCCAACGCAGCATCAAAATTCCGCGGTGAATCACAACTCAATTCTTCTAACTGGTCCTGATTTGCTAAATAACTTAGTTGGAGTGCTGTTGAGATTCAGAGAACACCCGGTTGCTGTTTTGTCAGACATCGAAGGAATGTTATGCAGATTGCCGTTAGACAAGAAGACCAGTCTGCTCTTCGTTTCCTTTGGATGATAGACAACTCCAATCGACAATTCCAATTCACTAGATTAATCTTTGGCGCAGCATGTTCACCATTTTGCGCAATTTATGTGCTGAATAAATGTGCAGAAGACAACAAAGGTGAATTTCCAGCCACCTTTAACGCTATTAAACACCACTTTTATATGGATGACTACATCCAGTCCCTGCCAACAATTTCAGAAGCCAAAGAAGTCATATCACAGACAACAAGATGCCTGAAAAATGGTGGCTTCAGGTTGACAAAATTTGTTTCGAACGAACCAGATGTACTCGCTGAAATCTCCTCCGACGACAAAGACGAAACAAAAGAGATCATAAGAGTCCTTGGTCAAAAACGGAACATAACAACTGACAATTTTGTCATGGTTCCCCTACAGCAATTTCCTGAAGATGCAACAGTGTACACACAACGGAAAATATTCAGTTTGGTATCTTCAATCTTCGATCCCGTCGGTCTGCTGTCTTCCCTGACAATTAGAATCAAAATAGTTTTGCAGCAGATCTGGAAACTTTGAAGAAAATGGGATGATTTGATACCACATGAACTACATCATGACCTCCAGAAAGCTCTAAACAGCTACTTTACCATGCCCGAAATCCGAATACCAAGAACTGTTCACAATTTCAGTAAAATCACAAGCAGCCAACTTCATATATTTGTGGATGCCTCAATGGCAGCTATGGCAGCCGTTGCTTACCTCCGTACAACCAATAGTCAAACCACTCCGCCAAAAGCATGTTTTCTCATGGGAAAATGCAAAGTTGCTCCCATTAAACAAATAAGTGTGCCAAAAATGGAACTAGAAGCCGCTGTTATAGGAGTGCACCTTCTAAAACTGATCCAACGAGAAATGACACTGACATTCGACCAAAATTTTCTCTGGTCCGACAGTTAAGTAGTTTTGGACTGGATATCCTCAAATAAGAAGCAAAACGTTTTTGTTTCAAAAAGATTGCGAGAAATTCATAAAAGTTCTTCACCCCAGCAATGGCATCACATTTCAACTTATCCCAATCCCGCCGATCACGGAACTCGCGGTCTTGAGACAAACGAAATTCAGCAGAAATGGTTAGATCCACCCCAATTTCTTTGCCAAAGCGAGTCGACGTGGAATCAGATAAACAAACCACGCGCAAGGTGTGCGGCAGTCACGAGAAGTCCCAAGACAATTAAACCTTTAGTCGATCCGAGTAAATTCTCAACACGGAACAAACTTCTTCTGACAGTTGCAACAGTTTTCAACCTAATTAATCGTGCAAAGAAAATGCGAACGACCAATCACCAAAACACAACTGAAGACATTCAATTATCAAGAAATCATCTCCTGAAATTATCTCAGGACAGTTTTTTTTCCATTCGACCGTTAATTCCTTACAACGTGGAATGAAACTATATTCTAAGTGCAAAATACGATGCTTAAATCCGCTGTTGGATGAGGACGGATCACTCAGATCTTGTGGTCGATTGCAGTATGCACCAACACAATTGGATTTGGAAAAACGTCCAATAATTTTGCACGCCAAGGACAAAATTGTTCGTTTGTACTTGGAACATGCCTATCAAATATGTATTCACCAGTCCACAGAACCAACAAAAGCATTCATTCAACAACGTTACCATGTGATTGGCCTTCCGAAAGCGTTAGCAAGCGTGCGGTTTCATTGTTTCTTATGTCGACGCTTTGACACGAAAAACATTCAACCAATTATGGCACCATTACCTAGTTTTCGTTTTCCAACAGCAAAAACACAGTTCCCCTTTGCTAATTCTGGTGTAGATTTCTTTGGACCCTTCTACATCGAAGATTCCAAAGGCATTTTAGAAAAACATTTACATGCATGGTGACGCGAGCAGTTCACTTAAAAACGTGTCAAGACCTCAATACAGATACGTTTCTCAATGCCTTCAGAAGATTTTGCAGTCGTCGATGCCAGCCCCAACTTCTCTACAGCGACAACGGGAAAACTTTCGTTGGCGCTTCTGAAGAACTGAAGAAAACTGTTAAAGCCTTGGACAATGACAGAATCTACAAAGCTTTAGCAGTAGCCAATACAACGCGGAAATTCAATCCCCCATACGGCCCTCATTTTGGAGGTGCCTGAGAGCGTTTGATCCTGAGCGCCAAAAGAACGCTCCTCCTCATTCTAGGATCCAGAAGACTCTTTTTTGACACTTTCCTAACAATTATGGTGGAAACAGAATCAATCCTCAACTCCAGACCGCTGACTAACGTTGCTGAGCAGCCTGACAACGAGGAACCTTTGACTCCAAACCACTTTCTTATCCAGCGTCCCTTCAATAGCTTGTCACCAGGACAATTTGAGACCAGCAACCTGCAAGCTTGAAGACATGGAAGAACACGCAGAAGCTGATGAACCATATATGGCGACGCTTGGTGAAAGAGTATCTGCCAACGCTTAGCCGACGGTCGAAATGGTCAAACAACAACAATCGACCTCTCAAAGTGGACGACATTGTTTGGGTGTTGAAAGACCAAACACCAAGAGGCATTTGGCCACTGGGAAGGGTCATGGAGACAACGCCAGAACGAGATGGAGAAACACGAGTCGTAAAGGTAAAAACGGCTTAGGGCACGTTCGTTCGCCCCGTTTCCGGTCACGCGTTTTTTCTCCGTAGTTTTTTTTCGATTTTTCTCGCTCCGGTTTTAGGCAACGTGAGTTACCCCTTTCCCACAAATTGATGTACTGACCATATTGACAACATTTCAGCCTACAGTTTCAGAGCCAATTTCAAAGAAGATGACAAAAGACTTCAATCAATTGATGCCTCCGAAAACCCTTGATGCCCCCTTTGTGCCCTTGCAGCATGTTGCCAATGTTATTGCAACTTTCAAGATGATTCAAAAACCGCCAAAATTGCAACAAAAACTTGACTCTTTTGTCCAACAACGTGAAACTTAGACGTGCTCTTTTAACAAATGATTAGACTAGAGATATGTTTTAAAACAATGGAAGTAAAATCAAAGTTGGAAAATAATTAATCGGTGCTGAATATGGCGTCGCTTGGCCGAAAATGACTTAAGCTGCAAATAAAACATTTTCCGGATCAAAATTTTATATAAAATGTCGCTGTCGTTCGCGGCCTTGTTTTATGATGAGAGTTGTAAACTTGGTTGGAAATAGGGACAGTAACCGGACCTAGTTCCCATTTTCTTAGAATTTGAAAACATCCGTTGCTTTAGTCCACCGTCTCAGTTATTGAGCAGGCATGAACAACAATGGCAAAACCTTGTCAACGCTTGCCACCACTGTTTACAATACCTTTATTTTTGTCCACGGTATGATATGTTATTTCTAGTTCTAATTACACCCTAATCAAAGAAAAACTTGCCGGTCAAAATTTTAAGAAATCATCAAATTCTTGTTGTGGGCTATGAAAACACTTAACAATTATTCAACAATCAATATCAAGGCGCACAAGAGCATTTAAGTATTTGAAAAGGGTCTCACGTAATTGCTAAATAATTTCGAGCAACTAAGTTTTTCGGCCAACTAAAGAGTTTTGTGAGGATCATACTGCTCAAGATCGTGGGCAATGGCTATCTTATCGCTGAGTACATGAAGGTAAATTCCATGGTTACATGAAAGTACAAGTGGTAAATTCCATGCTTTTTCGTCACTGTTGTCCGCGGTTAACGTATCAAGTTTCGGAACCGACTTACACAAAAATTATGTAACGAGGTCTTTCATTATCGTCCAACAAAATTCTTCAAAGCCTCAAAAATACAAAATGTACCATTTGTAAACTTAATGGAAGCAGAAAAAATGGTTTTGAGCGATTTTAATCCAGCTAACTCTTTCACTCTTCTCCCCTTGAGCAAAATGGGATTTAATATCTTCTATTGACGTGCTGTTTCACACACACACACACACACACACACACACACAGACACAGACACACACACACACACACACACACACACACACACAAACACACAGACACAGACACAGACACACACACACACACACACACACACACACACACACACAACAAGTGACTTGCAGGGGCAGTAGTAAGATGACTCTATTTATATTTTTAATTTTCCGGGAGCTGCAGCAGTAAATGAAGACGCAAACAGACACCAACAAGAAGATGAACGAATCAAACAGGATGAGATAGAGTATGATGAGAATGAACAGCTGAAGCGGGTCAAATTTCCAACCAAAGTAGTCTTGCAGGGATTCAGGTAATTAAAAAGAACGCTCACAGATGATTGACTAAATAGAACGGCCATATTTTCCTTTTTTGATTTTTTTATTAAGGGATGTTAAGCCCATCCAACTGGTTAAATACTTGTTGAAAAACGGAGAGATTATAGATCCCAAGAATTTTCGGATTTTTCCTATTGTTGTAACCCCCCCCCCCTTACTGGTCATAAATAACGCTTAGCCTCCTCCCCCAATAATATCTTAAATATACCATAATGGGTCTGTAATATTATTTTTGGGGGGGGGGGCTATAATGCGAAAGACATTTTTATGCTTAAAAAGGTGTGTTGTTGTTGCTCCAGTAATTATTCCTGAAAAAATTAAAATGAGCAAGGATTCGGGCTGGGTGTGTGGAAGGACGGAATGCGCTGAAAGCCGAGATTAATAATAGTTCACCGCATTCACTATTGTTTTTTTACCGCAATTATCTGTAACATTACGATATTTTCCATTAATACTCTACCCGGGTGGGCCATTTACCCGTTCGTCTACTAATCTCATTTCCTCTACCCAGAAATCATTACCAATCAAACACGATTTTGGACAATTTCATTTGGCCAGATTATATTTGAATGTTCTAGAACTTCGTTCGCCCGGTCTCTCGGCGCACACTTGCAAAGTCCTGGATACGAGAAAAGTTTTTTCTTGTTCGACGCTGCAAATAAAGAGGACTTGAAGAGATTCTACGACAAAGGTCAGTTAAAAGAGAAACTGTTTTGGCTTCTCCTAAAAACGTTCATCCCTACCCCATAAAAGGTCTCAGGCCAAAAAAAACCAATAGCAAGTACCAATTGTGGCAAAATTTTCAAAATATACCAAAAATTTTACGCTATTGTTGAATTTACCAGAACACAAAATTAGAATAATAAAGCATAGTTACCTTTTAGATTTACCTAAGTTCTGAATGTAAGACTAGTTCATTTGGCCATGCCTCGTGGACTACCGTCATGCCTCAGTTTCTCGCGTGACATAATATGGAACTTTTACAGCCGAATATGAGGTTGAGTTATCCACGTAAGTATGATAAAACATGCTTGTTATATAGATTATTAATTTGCAATCGGATAATTGATCCGAAACATGAAAGGGATTAAATCGAATTTTTGAGTAAATTTAATCCTTAATGGTGGCGAAGCGGGTTACATCAATTTACCCAACTTAATTTTACTTAAAGCCTTTTTACCCAATGCCAACTTACACAATGCTCTTTCATCTTTTCGTTAAATTATCCGATGTTCGGTTGTGATAGTTTCATATCAAGAAGTCCCATTTATTTACTTAGTCCGCTAAAAAGTTGTTCTGGAAATTTTAACAATAGGGTAAACTGAAGTCGACATTTGGTAAAATGGGAGTCCGGACAAAATAGTCCCAGGCTAAACAGTCCCAGACAAAACAGTCCTAAATTTAAAAAAATTACCAGAAAAAAAACAATCCCAGACAAAATAGTCCAATATAAGCAGACAAAATAGTCTCAGACAAAATAGTCCCGAATGAATATCGAAACAATTGTAATTAAACTCTACAAGTAATTAACAAACGAAATATGTAAGTTAAACATCTGAATTCATTGTTTTTAATTGATATGAACTAAGATTAACACCAAACTCTTGGTTTAAAATACATAATTAGGCAAACAAGCTATATTGTAATCGGCTTAAAATTTGGTCAGCGTCAAACAATCATATGAATAACTTAAAGAAATTCCTTGTTAATAGGTGTTCACATGTTTAACTCTATGTTTAGTTGGGACTATTATGTCTGGGACTGTTTTGTTGACTTTTTCGGGACCCATTTTGAGCGGGACTGTTTTGTCTGGGAACTTTTATATGTTCGGGACTGTTTTGCACGGGACTGTTTTGTCTGGGACTGTTTTCTCTGTTCACTGGTAAAGTGGTTATGGGTAAAATGGAACGTTGTGTATAATGGCATTGGGTAAAAAGGAATTAGGTAAATTGTCGTGACAGCGACGAAGCAAAATGCAGCAACGCAAAGACATCATGAGCTATTTTTGGACAATCGAAAGGTTAATGGATGAGATATAACAAAAACCAAAAAAAATCAAAAGTTAATTCGTATGTTTGTTAAAACAAATTTTAAGAGAACAAGAATAAGAAATTATTAGTCATTTTTTTGGTATTGCAGATGTTTGTATGGTTCTTGAATAATGAAGCAAACAACTGCACAAGGCCGTGATAGCGTTTCAAATTATAGTAACAATAACAAAAATCTTATAGCAGTGAAAAAAACACTTCTTACATTAAGAAAAAACGAATCCCAATATAGTTTCAACTTTAAAAATAAGAAGTTTTCCAATTTTGTTAAAACAAAAAGGTGACCTGATGAGTTCACTACATAAAATTGTTTAGGGGCATTTCTGGGATGAAAATTAAAGCAAAAATAGCACTTTGAAATGTTTGAAATTAGACAAGGCAAACTAATACCTTTAATTGTTACACAATTTATTTTCCAATACCCATTTTATAATTATTCCTGACGTCTTTTGTCAGGTCAATGAACAAATCAGCAGCTTTAAAATAATTAAGGAACATTTAGTGAGGTATTTTCAAGATGTTAATCCTGTTTCCAATATGCATCAAGGAAAAAAGATTTTATCTGCATAGTTTGTCTTTTTTCAGAAATATAGTTTTCAAGGTATAGTATTTTCTGGAACTAAAACTTGAAGATCAATTTTGAGGGAAATTTAAACCAGAGAAATATACAGATTTTTCAACGCCGGGATATAAGTTAATTTGAAAAGTATTTTATTCGGAAATTGTTTTCTCAGTTTCAGATTGTTTATACTTATGTCCGATTGCACGCTCTTATTATAATTCCCACTCTAAAATTTTAAAATAACTTAGTTTATATCCAGCGCTTTGCCACTCTTATAATCTTGTACTCGGAACAATTTTATGAAAGTGTTTTTTGTCAAAAAAGAAAACTGTCGCCAACACTAAACGTTTAGTGCTTGAGTATAGTAATTTTTGAACTAAAATAGCACTCCACTGAATGTGAGCTATATATCTGTTTAACCACAAATACTGTAAGATTACATTAGAAAAGTTAGAGTCCTGAAATCTCATCAACAGATGTCGTTGCATTCATCTAATGCACTGTATTGCCCAACTCAACAAAAAAATTTAAAATTTCGCTCATTTGATTGAATTACGATTTATAAAAATCAACATTATTATAATTGGCCCGAAAACTGTTCTATTTTTTTGTCTTGTTTCACTACTTTTTCTGTGCAGATAAGAAATGAAGTCATCATTCGATAAAAAAATTTTAAATGACATTGAATCTCTGAACCAAAATTTTGTTGGCTCTCTATACATATATACAATTGGTGAACAACAATTTGGTAAAAAAAAGTTTAATACACATTGAGAAATCGTTTGAGCTTAAAATTACTGTTGAGAAAAAAGTTCTTGTTAAACCTGATTATTCTATCTCATTGTATTAAAAACTTTTTTTTGCCCCAGACGCTCTCAGCCAAAACATTGTTGGCTCTCTTTTCTCTCTCTCTCTCTCTCTCTCTCTCTCTCTGAATCTCTCTCTCTCTCTCTCTCTCTTCTTCTTCTTCTTCTTCTTCTTCTTCTTCTTCTTCTATCTTGCTCTCTTTCTCTCTTTCTCTCTCTCTCTCTCTCTCTCTCTCTCTCTCTCTTCTCTTTCTCTCTCTCTCTCTCTCTCTCTCTCTCTTCTCTCTCTCTCTCTCTCTCTCTCTCTCTTTCTCTCCATCTCTCTCTCTCTCTCTCTCTCTCTCTCTCTCTCTCTCTCTTTCTCTTCAGAATAGACCGTGGTGATTAAGACAACAGTTTCTGCTCAGTTACTTTACTATACAATCTGCTTTAGTTTAAAAACTTTAACCCAAAATTAAGTCTGATATCATTGCAAGTTTTAAAAAGTCAAACTAACAAACACTATCAAACATTACAACAACGACAAAATTTCAGCGTTTGCATTGATAACTAGTTAATTAAAACCACTTGTTTGCTTTTGTCTTCCGTATAAAACAATATTGTTTCGATTAATTTTAAGTTTTCTATAGTTAGTGTTCTCTAAAATGAAAATTATTAGTTATTTTTTATAAGCAGAGTAGTTCAAACTCATCATATTTGCACTGTTTTAATTGTTTCGATTATTAAAGTGACCGAAATTTTTCAAATATTAAAAAAAAATTTAATTTACGAATCACAAATGAGAAACAGAAATCATAATTTCATAATTTTTTTAATATACTGCATATCATAATTTTTTTAATATACTGCATAATTATTTGCGATAAGGTTTTCTCTCATCTGTAAGGTTTTTTTTCGCTTTACAATTTTAAATAATTTTTGTCTCAAAACTTGTTTATCTTCTTCAATAGTCTCAAGAATTTTCTATTCCAGTGCAAATTCCGACCCAAGCAACTATTGGTAGTATATACTTTGATTGCTTTTCAAATTGGTTTTCCCTGTCAATTCAAATTTCTCGTTAATTTCGTTTGTTCAAATGATATTCGTTTGTCTGATCATCAGCACAAAATTTCGCTTGCGGACTAATACTTTCCTGAACCAGTTTGGAAAAGGTAGATCATGAGCGAATTCCCGGTCTCAAGTTTAATTCACGAAAACTAGTAGTAAATGTTTTTGATCAACTTTTGCACCCCAAAATCGGGTTGCTTCTGAAATTTTGCTTATTTATGTCCAGATTTTTTCCATTTATGTCAGATTTAGGAGGGGAAGGAGGGAGGGGCACAAAATGACCTCCAAGGGAGCTAAGTGACCTTCGCAGGTCAATATGTGCTCTGCTCTGGATGTGACATTTTTTACCTTAACCTTCAATGCATATATCTTGTACGTTTACTCCGTCAAGCACCTCAGGTTCTGATTGATTCTTCTTTTTTGCAATGGCAATGAAATAGGCAATTCTTGACTATTTTTCTGGACAATTTTGCACAGAACTTTAACTTCTTGTTAGTTTGTGTCTCATACTGTTTAGGCGAGAACGGGCCATGGGTTATTGAGCTGATGGACAAACTATCGCAGTGTTCCTTTTCAGACGAGACCATCACTATGCTCCTGGTAGGGCAATTTTGAACAAGTTTCAATTCAAACATTGTCAACTCTACTGAGAAACATTGCCTATGATTGTTATTTTGCCTAATTTAACCATGAATGGGTTATTATTACATAGTTGCTTACTAGGAAATTTCAAGTAATATAAATGGGTGAGTTACTTTGTCAAGTTCTGTGAGTTATTGTGTATAATCTCGAAAAAAAATTTCCCCCAGATATTAAGTATATCTTGAATTGCGTATTTTAAAGGCCTAAAGGCCGAGCATGTCTAAAAAATTGTGGAATATTTGCTAACTGAATGATCGTCCAAAATATTTATTGATTTATGAACTGTGGTTTATATTGTTTTTAGCTGTGACTCACAATGACCAAATTATCAACCCTAGATCTTCTCTGTTAATGAAAATTTTAGCCAAACATGAAAAAGGAGTAAATGAGACACTTTCAATCTTAATCTCTAACTGGTGCAGCCACTATTTCGATTGGTAAAAGAAAATTTTCTGTAAAAAAACAATCATCTGAATAGTTCGATGCAACTGAAGACAGGGGAAAAAAACCAATACCAATCATATCAAACCTAATTTTTAAAAAAACTCGACTGATGACCTATTTTTAGATGAAGGGTCTGACAACTGCTTATAATTTTCTCTTTTCAAAAAAAATGCCACGTAGAATATTGTCACGGAAGAAAAAAAAGCGAGAGCAAAATTAATCAAACTAATCTGAAAGAAAAAAAGGCGATTTTATCTCGTTAAAATGCTTGAGGGAGTACCATCTGTTTAATTTAATTGCTCCGACCCCACTTGTGGGGGCAGGAACTATATACTCAAATGGGTTTTTTTTGTTCAGACAATTTTGGCCGATCGATATATTCATCGCAGAAAAATGTGAGTGGTATCATTAGCTCGTCCAGCGTAGAATCAGAAATTCAAAAGATTTTTTAATGTCGTTTGTTTCGATTATTTATCGAGGTTTAAAGTTTCATGTAAACACCGGATATTTTGTTCACTTTTGTTCACTTTAGCGTAATTTTTGCTCGAATTAACATTTTTTTCTATAAAATTTTAAATCAAAGTTGCCTTTGACGCAACAAAATGCATCAATTTGGTGTTCCTAATAGACGAAAAGCGATTAAAAAGACTAGTTCTGCTCTCATACGGAAATTTACGATAAAAAAATCGAATTTTATTTGAGAGCTGTTTTTTTTTAGAAAAACTTGTAACTTTTTTTTGTTTTTTAAGTCACTAAGAGAATAGTCACCTTTCATATCGAGGTTCCGTTAATGACAAACCTCATTTAAAGTCCAATAAGGTCCCATGAACAAAAATTTAGCTTTCAAGGAAATGCTCATTTTTTTGGCTTCGACTCTGAGTGTTCGTAATTCTTAATGAATTTTTTTTTGAGATTTTGCTGAATTTTTGAAGTCCTATGCCATAGACACGTTGTCTAAAAGTGCAAGAGTCTTCCTAATGAGCATTAGGTGAACCTATCTAGTGCTTTTAGTGGACAGCTAATGGCTGTTAAGACTTTAAAAATAATTTTTCGAATGCGAAGAGTTTTCATTTATTTTTTTTTAATTTTTGATAATTTCTTTCATAATTTTGTTTTTGCTTGGAATGTTATCACAAAAACCTAAATTTGACAGTTTCCATTGGTTCAGAAACAACCACAAAAGAATCATGGTTAAAGTTTTCATAACAAAGCTTATGGATTTAATGGCTATGACACTTTCTTCTCATACTTTTCAAATGAAGTTTTGGTTTTTGCCTGTATTTGTTATTGTTTTCATAGTCAGAAGACTCCTTCCGATGACATATTGATGACTGGTCAACAAGAAACAACATTTTCGTCCCTTCGAGTCATAATATAGCGTATTTATTGACATCCGTTGAAAGCTATTGAATTTAGTTTTGTTGATACTACGGGTTTTCTCAAAGATTTCGTGGTTTTCAAATACTTGAATATGAATATATGGTTCATATTTGTCGGTTTATTGAAGTCTTATAGTAAAAGAAAAAAATTGTTGTTGTTAAAAAGTTAACTGAAAATAGAAATGTTTGTAATGAAAAATTCATTTTTGAATGGCTTCGACACTTCTGTCTCATTTTTTTAGAATTGGCAGTTTTTGCTGAATTTTTTCATTTTTATGTTGTCGTAAAATGCTGAGAGGTCTTATAAGCTTCTAATTGAGGATTGGGTGAATGATTCTACTCTATGCAGTCTGTTCACAGCGAATAATGCAAAAGTTTATGCTATCATTCGTTTTCAATTTTTTTCCGTTTTTTGTTATTTGTAAAGTTTTTTAGTATATTTTTGGTTGTTCTTACTTATTCTTTGGTTACTTACTTATTTGGTCGTCAACTTCTTACTTACTCTCACCGTTGAGAGGTCAATCTAGCTCCTTGAAATTCAATACTTAAACTTTTCATTGAAATTTTGTCGTAACTGATGTTTTGATTGTGGTTTAATATTCGTTTTCATAAATGTTTTTTGAGTGGTCATTATTTCTCTTATTTTCCTAATCTTTTACCAAATTCGCGTAATAAGAGAGCTCAATTATTTTCAAATGAGGCTCAAGTGAACCAATCTAATCGTTCGGTAAGTTTTTTTAGCTCAATTAGTATAGATAACAACTGAAATAAAAAACAATATTAGATAACAGGTAATGATTTTAATGGCTTCAATAATTTTGGTTTTGGCACATTTTTGTAATTTCTTGAGCTTTTCTGCATCTTTAAGCCATTTCTGTGGCTTAGTCGAACCAAAGACAGGTCCTATCAGTGTTGGTAATGACTTTTCAGTAAATTTATCGAGAGTTATTTTGTTAAAAGCTCATGATTTTTAAGACGTTTGTAATTATTTGGTTTAAAAAAATATTGATAGATTTTTGAATTTCGCCTCATTTTTTGTCTTGTTACTGGTTACCTAGTCTCATTAAGGAAAAGCTTCATCTTCTTTATAGTTAAGAATAAAAAATGTGTGCAGTTAAGGTTTTATCTGATTGCATTTTGACATTGTTTATTAGGTGCTTTTATATTCAGATATTGAGATTTCTTCCTTAATTTTTTAGTTTTGCTGATTTTGTTTGATATTTCTCGTAGTCTCTTTACTGGCAGATCTTGTGAGCGCTGTAATGAGGCATTACATAATGTAATTCAATTAGTAGTTGGGTTGTGAAACGAATTTTCAAAACTCAAACACCTGTTTTTGGTTATCTCTTCATTTGGTTGACAATGAAGTAAAAAATTTAGATCAGCTCGAGTCGGAACTTGTTGAACGAACGCACATTAACGAGCCTCATTGTTTGTTTTTTATTGCGTTTACAATTGCTACAACTGAATAATTTTTACCCAAAATGATCGAAAAAATTTGCGACCATGTTTCATTACAAGGACATGAAACATATGTGCAGAACAATGACAGTCAGCAAAACAAGTTCGGATGATATCCAAAACAAAAAAAAACATCTTTTATTTGTCCACGATGCCTGTTTTCGAGTAGACGTGGATAAACATCACAAAAATTTTTCACTACTGTTAACATTCACGCTCACTGATGATCACATCGTTACTGGGCACAAAAATTACAATATCTTATTTCTTCGATATTGAAGAATGTGTCAACCATACCAATATAAAAAAATATTAATTGGTGAACAGTTCTAGAACAGTCACTCGCAAAACAAATTGTGGTCTAGCAGCACAATAAGTAGCTTTTGCTTTTACCCTAATCACGTCTCACAAGAAAATTTAAGTCTCTAGAAAATTTATGAAAGTAAAAGATCAAAATTGTGCAAACGATTACATTTATCCTGATTACTAGTCAACAAATCAATCTTTGATTGTCACAGTTGATCACGTGTACCGTCTCAAAAATAACAAAATTTAATATTTGCAAGGTAGTCTGGTTAATTTCAGAACAAGCTTATTTTAATTTTTATTGTAAGCATTGAAGAGTGTACAAAAAATAAAATGTATAAAATTCAAGTAGTTCGATTTAAATTGTGAAAAATGTTCAAATTGGTTATTATTTCAGAACTCTTTGGTTAGTTTAAAACTTGAATTTTCATAGTTCTAAATTTGGTAGAATGAAAAGAAATTTACTTTTTCACTTTTTCAAATGTGTCTTTGATTGTTTATCACTTTTTTTGTCGTTGAAGCTAATTTTTCCTTCATCGTTTGGCAAAATATGGATTAGAAAGAAATGTGAATGAAAAACGCAGGAATTTGTACTGTTGCTAAGAAGAGTTGCTAATCGTGCACCAAATGGAGAATCATTTTTTCAATCTTTTTTTGAAGAGTTAAATTTAGCGTTTTCCGGCTGTTTTTGAAAGTTCATATGTTCAAATAACCAATTTAAAAAAGGTAAAAAAAAATAGATGTCGGGTTATACTTGAATACACATATTTGTGGAAGCTTTTTAATTTGCTGAATAGTTTTCCATTGAGGTTATTGTTTCCTCAAAACTTCACAATAAATGAGTCTAAAACACTAAAACGTAATGTTCAATGCTCATTGCACAATTTTGGTCGAAATTATTCTGAATTTTTTCATTGTTGTTAGAAGGTTGAGAGAGAACAACTTAATGTAAATTGTGCATAACATAAGCTTGATGTAGATTGACAAGAAGCTCTACTTGTTCAACCTACACTCGACCAGAGAAATGAAGCCTTGAGGAGCAAGAAAGAAGGTGAGAACGGGTTATAAGAGATGCCCAAGTTCGAGAGCCTAAGACCAATTGGTGTTAATGGGTAGCACACTAGGCTTGCAAGTAAGAGATGCTGGTTCGAATCCAGTACTAGTCCATTTTCACAGTAGCTGCACCTGCATAGACCCCTAAGAATTGTTTTTAGCCTAATAAAATTGATCGGAGGTAAAAGCAATCTATGTTGCATAGACAGCTGCCGCAGCTTTTTGCAGTTAATTGATAAGCACATTAATTATTTTTAAAGCACCTCAAGTATTCGGGGATAAAAAAAAATATGTTTAAATATTGTTGCAGGAGAGGCCAGAAAAGTCAATAAGAGATTCAGTGAGCAGAATGGTGAAGTATTACAAAAAGAAAGGAGGACCTGATATGAGATCCCAATTTGCCAGGAGACTCCGAATGGTCTGTCAGTACAGTGACATCACCATTATAGGCAAGTTTCTTTATTTCAGACCCCTATGAGCAACCTTTTCGAAAACAACTTTTAACTTCTGTCTGGGAGTATCCGAAAACAATTTATATGTAATGGGGAAAATTACTTGTACTGTTTGAACCAAAAATTATGCCGTCCTTTTTTGGCAGACGAAAATAAAAACTCTTCAACATTCTAGAGAGACAAAAGTATTAAAATTTGAAAACACGGACAAACGTTACAAACGCACACACACAAGCACACACACACACACACACTCACACACAAACACAAACACACAAATACAAACAAAAAAAAACACTTCTTTATTTTTTGTGACTGACTTTCATCCAAGGGTCATCACCATTAGGTGATGACCCTTGGATGATCATTAACACATCATTAACCACAGATTAACCACATCATTAACCACAGATTTAAAACCACACTTTGTAGCAAAAATTAAGAAATGTTTTCTATTTTTAAGTTTTCGCTCTCTGCCTGTACATGTGTCTAACATGTAAAAGAACGTTTAAAAAGCATTGGTTGTCCGTAAATGGCACGTTTTGGTCCTTTCAGAGTAAAGATATAGAGAGCAAAGAGATAGACACTTTAATATTATATGTGAACTGAAAAAAAGAGGGTAAAGAAATAGAAATTTCGTTCAAAGTTTAAAGTAACAAATATAGAGAGAACAAGAGAGTAAAGAAACAGAAGTTTTTTATCATATCTATTTGAACTGAAAAACATGAGAACAATTACTTTCTTCATCCTCCAAAAGAAATTTTTATTTTTACAAGGAGCTTCACAAGCAATGAACTACTTAGTTCTTCTTTTTACAGCAACATCCAAATACTAGAAACGATCAGATTGATGGGTTGTTTAAAAAACACGGAGAAGTAGCATGTAATATAATTTTTTTTGAAAAAATATGAATATTTGTTTTTTAGTTCTTCAACCCGCCGATCCACAAATTCGCTAAGTTTCATTTTCTTCTGTAATGCATTATACTAGACGAATTCAATTCGAATGATTTTCTCAGAGAAAGAATGCAAATAAAGAACAACAGAATGATCCTCTTTTTCTAGATAAAAGTGATGTTTTTTCTCAGAGACAATCGTTTTCTAGAATTTGCCTGAAATCCTCTGTTTTTCCAAAAAAAAAAACAATTTTGATACCAACGAACATTTTTTTGCACACTAGTTTTAATCTGCAGAAAACATCTTTCTTAGTGCCATGTCTGGGTTTTTAAACAGATTCCCATTTCATCTGTCTTTCACATTTCTCTACGAATCATTTCGGTTACCCCATCCGGATAACTTCTCCTCTATCGTATTCTGCTTCTCCTGCCATTAATGTAACCAGAAAAAAAAATCTTCAACTCTGCTTGTCTCAATACGCTGCCAAAAAACTGCAATTTTCTGCTACCCATAGTTATCAAAAGTATTCTTTGTATCTAACAAAGTTTATTTCGTTCCGAAAAGATGACAATGTTTGACAAATGAAAACAGCAAAAAACAATATTCCGCTCTTGTCCTTAGTTTTGTAACTATTGGTTTGATACATGATGATCACATTTAATCTAAAGAAATACCCTTTTCAGTTTTTGAGTCTACTTGGTGGTAATTTATTAGAAATTGAAAAATGAAAGTAATATAACTTTTTTTCTGCCATTTCAAAAGGAGTTGGATAGAAATCTTTTTAAAATTTTGAGAGAGAAAAAAACAAAAACAATTTTCAACAAAACGATAGTCAAATTTCTCTATTTGTTTCTAGTTTTAATTTCCAAGCAATGAGACACCCCTGCCCCTTTTCTTTCAAAATATTATCGTCTTCACATTTTTCAAAATCACAAAAATCAGCAAGTTATTTAAATAATTAAAAAGTAGATTATGAGAGCTCTAAAATGATGTTGTTCGTTTTTCTTTACGAAGAGCAAGCAAAAAGTGAGAATTTGACTGAAAAAGAAAAAGCCAGCTTGGCATATATATTCCCCCTTTTGGAAAAAAATGTTGGAACTGGAGCGACAACAAGAGAAAAATCTGATAACCATAATTTTATTTTTCACTTTTTAAAAACATTCTGAAGCGAAAGATTCGATGCATGCGAAACTCTCGCTCGAGCATTCATTCAGGCTATCTGTCCAAGTTCATTAATTGTTAAAATGAAGGTGAACAATTGGGCCGCAACCCATTCAGTTATTCAAATGCAGTATTTAATTTAAAAGGCGTGAAGCCCCCCCCCCCAAAAAAAATAAAAGAACTGGCTTTTCAGTTTTAGTTGAAAATAGTAGTAAAGGCAGTTTTAAAATATATAGAAACCCAATGCAATTAGATGAGACAATTGGTCTGCATTAGCATAAGCTAAGCAAACATAACTGGTAGCAAAATCCCTCTTGGTTGACAAATTAATCCAAAGATAGCAAAGTGTTTTAAAATTAATAATCAAAATCCAAAAAAAGATCCACAAGGATTTATTTGAGGAGTGAACTGAAATACCCAACCAACTAAAGTCAGAAAAGGACAATGTCTAACTAAAAAATTAAAATCGTTAGACCTTCTTCGGTAGACCTTATACCAGCAAGTTTGTATTTCGTTAAATGTGAAGTACCCATCTAACAGTTCATGCTCCCCCTCCTCCAAGGGCAGTTACTTTTATCGGACCAGAGCCAAATTTTAATCCTGTATATGCTTCAGACCTGATATTGTTACAGTGCCGAATAGTGAAACCTAATCCTGAGTTTGGGGCACAATGACGGGACTGTTGCGAAATATGTACGGGGTTGTTCAAACTGATTTTACAAGTAATGTTTGATATATTAGGACAAGTGAATTGAAAAAACGAGAAAATGAACTGTATAATATACTAAAAATGGGCGGTTCGCGCGAAAAACTAATATGCAAATAATTTAAAATTAAAAAATACTAATTTGAAATGAAATTACTAAATTGAAATGAAAAAAAAAATCTTCGATAATTGTCACATTAACTTAGAACAATAAGAGTAGAACCGTTTGGACCTGGAGAAGCCAGATTTGATCTGTCATCAACCCCTACAGAATTACATCAGACCAATACTGCGGAACAAAACGTTGAAGCGCTCATTGAATTTTTGTAGTAGCTTTTGGAGGGGCAAAGTATTTTTTCAAAAGTTTTGTGTTTAAATTCCAGGTCCAACAGGAAATAAAGAGATGCGTGGCGTCGGTTGAGTGCAAAAACCATGACTCGCTAGTTTTTCAGTAATCAAATGAAATGAAACTTTAAAAAGTGGTAACCGAACACAGTTCGTGACGTAACATGACCAACCAGTCAGTTTTTGCAATGTCGAGGTTTCCGGTTTTTGGCACTTACGACTTTTCAAAAGCACTCAAATTGAAGACAACTGGCTAGGAAAAAACTTAGCATGCATCTATTCACCAAGGTACAGTTATTTAAATAATTGTACATGAAGTAATTTTGTGTTTTTGGCCACGCAATATCATCTTTTGAAGCAGCGACCCAAGCGTGAGGTACAATACAAATTTCTGTGGAAACAGCTCAAATTATATCAAGAGCTGAGAAAAAAGTTTTTGCAGCTACAGCATTCTACGAAAAGACTCTCCAAGACAATGGATTTACTAGCAAACCCTCAGTTGAGAAATTTAGATATTTTGAAAAGATTGCATTTCTGGACTCCTTGAGGTTGCATTCTTCATATTTCAGAAAAAGATTCCGCTCCATCATTTTATGCTGGGAATTGCATATTGAGAAAGCTCAGCGATCTATTTTTTCTTTTATTTCGATTTTCAAATGTTGAAGTTGACAGCTAGTCAATTTTTTGGGTAAAGTTTTACAAAAGATGCAAACTTTATTATCTAACTTTGCTTGATGTTGTTCATTTAAATGAAACGTATTGTTTAACAAGGCGGCTCATTAATGTGCGTTTGCAAATGATGTTCCGACCCGAGCTCATCTACATTTTTGACTTAATTGTCAACCAAATGAAGAGATAACAAAAATAGATGTTTTACTTTAAAAAACTTGTTGCAAAACGTAAATACTAATTGAATTACATAATGCCATTTCTCATTACAGCGCTCACGAGATTTACCAATAAAAAGACTACGAGAAAAAACAGCAAACAACAAAATATTCAAAAACAAAATTTTCATCGCAGAAACCCAATATATAATTTTAAAAGCACCTAGTAACAACGTCAAAATGCAATCAGATAAAACCTTAACTCCACAAATTTAGTTTTTGCTAACTATACAGCAGATGTATATTTTTCATGATGAGAGTACGTAAAAAGGTGACAAAGAGGAAAAAAATGAGGTTAAAGTCAAAGATCAACATTTCTTAAACCAAATAATTTCAAAAGTCTAAAAAAATCTTTAGCTTTTTAACAAAATAATTCTTGATAAATTTACTAAAAAGTCAATATGAAACTAATGGGACCTGTCTTTGCTGAGACTAAACCATAGGAATAAACTAAATACGCAGAAAATCTCAAAAAAACGAACAATTTAAACAAAGACGCAGAAAATCTCAAAAAATTAAGAACAATAACATAAATTATTGAAGCCATTAAAATCATCAGCTATTATCTGAATTTTATTTATTTTTACTTCAGTTTACATTTATACTCATTCAGCTAAAATTATATTAAAAAAGAAAAGAAGTTCGTTCATTTGGGCCACATTTGAAAATCATTGGGATCTGTTATTACCTGAATAAGCTAAAAGAAGACAAAAAAGAAACACAAATACACCACTCACAATATTTTTTTATGAAAACGCATAATGTCCACCAAACAAAACATCAGTTACGAAATATTATTAGTAGACAAGTTGTTTTTTGAAATTCAAGGAATTGGAGTGGACTTCTCAATGACGAGAATAAGTTGACGAAAAGAACAAAAAAACTGAAAAGTTTGAAAAATCTTTGAAGATGTATAATATCATAATTTTTAAGACTATTGGCTTTAAACTGACTGCTTCGGGTAACATCACTCATTACAAGTTTATGGGCAACATGACAGGCAACATTAAAGGTTTATGAGACCGATCAGAATTTTACGGCTAACTAAAAATAAAAAAAAAGCAAAAACAGCAAATTCACAAAAATTAAGCGAGAAAAGTTTCAAAGCCATTAGAGAATGAACATTTCAGTATAAACTCTTCTTTTTTCAATTAATTTTTTAACAGCAAGTTGATTGTTTCTATTGTTACAAAATGACTTGAAAAACAACAAATATAAACAAAGATATTAAAACCACGAAGTTTTTGAGAAGAGCCCTAGTATCAAAGACATTAAATTCAATTAATTTCAACGCAATTAATTAAACACACTAAATTCTGCCTCAATGAAATAGTAATCATAGCTTTTATTCATGTGACATCAGTAACTCATCACAATGAGTCGTATGGCAAAGAAAAATATATCAAAACCATGAAATTTTTGAGAAAACCCATAGCATCAAAGTCATAAAATTCTACAGCTTTCAACGGAAGGCATTTAATACGCTAAATTATGCCTAGATGATGTGACGACAAAGATGTTTGTCATTCAAAATTTATCAATAAGACATTACAACAAGTCATTGACTAAAACAGGCAAAATCCAAAAGTTCGGTAGAAAATTGAGAGAAGAAAGTGTCGAAGCTATTTAAACCATAAGCTTTTTTCTCTGAAAACTTTTTCAACGATCCATTAAACGTCTTCACTAAGCCAAGGGGAGCTATCATTATTAGGATAATGTAATACGATTTCAAAAGGAACCAAAATTACTAAAAAAAAATCAAAAAATTTAAAAAATTATGAAAACTCGTGCACCGAAGTAAAAAAAAAACCAATAGTTAGAAGACAAAACCGCTAACTAGATAAATTGTTGTTGATGCAGAAAAAAAGCGGTTCTGTCATTACCGAGACTGACTTACAATCCACAAAAATAAGCTTAAGATTGATTTATGTTCAACAAAATTCAAAAAAAAAATATTTTTAAAGTCTTAACAAACATTAATCTCAAAAGCTTTCATAGGAAATCAATGAATACGCTCAGCTATGCCACGATGTGAATACAAAGATGTTTATTATGGCTAGGTTATCAATAAGACATCACAGTATGTCTTATGACTATGAAAAAAAAAACAACAAATAAAGGCAAAAACCAAAATTTCTTTAGAAAAATGGGAGAAGAAAGTGTTGAAGCCATTTAAACCATTTTTTTTCTCAGAAAGTTCTATCTATGATCCTTTGGGCGTCTTCACTAAAGGAAGATGTAGCCATCAATATTAAGATGACGTGATAAGATTACAAAATGAACCAATAAAACGAAATGTCCAAAAAAAATTTTTAAAAATTTGAAATCTTGTGGCATTGAAGACGTATAACCAATAGTTATTTGATAGAGCCGCCAATGAAGTTAACGTATGTTGCACTGGTATAAAGGAGTTCAATACTGTTTTACTGAGACGAACTTAAAGTTCACAAAAATAAGTTTATGATTTCCTAATTTTAAAAAAAATTTCGAAAATTTTTTTTCAAAGTCTTAACAGCCATTAGCTGTCCACTCACAGCACTAGATAGGTTCCACTTATTGCTCATTAGCAAATCCATTACACCTTTAGTCAAAAAGTTTATGCCATAGGATTATAAAACTTTAGTAAAATCTCAAAAAACAAATCAAAATTTTATTTGAAATTACGAAATTTGAGATACGAATCCAAAAAAAAAAACATGAGCGATCCCTTCGAAACAAATTTTTTGTTCATTGGGCTTCATTTGATTGTAAAAAAGGTTTGTCATTAACGGAACTTCGATATTACAAGTGTCTAGTAGTCTCTAGGTGACTTGAAAAAAAACAAAAATTTGCAAAATTTTCTAAAAAAAAAAGAGCTCCCAAACCTAATTCGAATTTTTTTATACATTAAACTTCCCTCTAAGTCTAGAACTAGTCTTTATTATCTCCTTTTGTCTATTAAAAACCTAAAATTGATTTAATTTTCGGCGTGAAATCTAGTTTTGAAATAAATTTTTCGTAGAAAAAACGTTAATTCGAACGAAAATTACGGTAAAAGTGAACAAAAGTGAACCAAATATCCAGTGTTCACATGAAAGTTTAAACCTCGATAACTCCTCGAAAAAAAACTAAATTCAAAAAAATCTTTTTAATTTCGAATTCTACGCTGGACGAGCTTTTTAATGATACCACGCACATTTCTCTACGATGAATATATCGGTCGGCAAAAATTCACGGAACAAAAAAAAAACCCATTTGAGTATATAGTTCCTCCCCCCCCCACAAGTGGGGTCGGAACAATTAAGCTAAAACTTAGTTTATTTGCGCAAACGGAGAATCGAAGAGAGAATGTAGAGCTGGAAAGTTTAAGAGAACAATGTTAGCGCACTTCCAGTCAAAGTGGTTCAACGAGGCTAGATGTAAATTTAGAAAGAGAGAGAGAGAGAGAGAGAGCGAGAGAGAGAGAGAGAGAGAGAGAGAGAGAGAGGAGAGAGAGAGAGAGAGAGAGAGAGAGAGAGAGAGAGAGAGAGAGAGAGAGCGAGAGAGAGGAGATAGAGAGGGAGAGAACGAGCAAGAGCGAGAGCAGTTAATGTGTTAGAAGTCAGTTGCCTAGAGGTACTACACAACTGGAAGTTTTGTTAGTGTGTTGTAAGGCCACTATATGTACTTTGAGTAACTAAGAAAAATGATGTTGGGATTTGGACTACGATTTGTTTCTATTATAAGTAAATTTTTCACTATTATGTATTGTTTTTGACCCATTTTTTTCACTAAATGTGAAAAATTTTACTTCCGTGACCTTGATTATCATAATTAAAATTACGCGCCTCATTGGGAAGTAGATATTTTCAAAATATATAATTCATAGCAGCCGTCAGAGGCGGAGACAGACGAGGCATTTGGCTTCTAAGTTAAATTGAAAAAAACCGAAATTTGCCGAAATCAAGATAACTGTTTCAGACTAAAAAAATGTTTTCTCAAAAAAAATAAGAGATTGATTTAGTAAATGAGGCCCAAAAATTTATTTGAAATTCTCCGACGTTTTTAAATCGCGTATCGGAAGACTAAGATTGTTAGCTAATAAGTGAAAACTGAAAAAAAATTAAGGTGTAAGAATCAGCATAAGCAGATTAAGTTTCATTTTAAGAAATAGATCCCAGTCACTTTTTAAAAAACTCAGTGACTGTTTCAGATGCGAGTGGATTATTCGCAATAGTTGAAGATGACCAAATGGAGATGTTAAACCACACACATCACGTGTTCATTCTACCAAATCTAAACACACAAATTGCAGTCATGTTAGTATCTTGTGTAATCTCAAATATTCTCTTGTGTAATCTCAGAGATTTGGACCTTGATGAGATCTACCACCTGATATTTCTCATATATGGTATAGGGAGTTATAAAGACTTTCATGAACTGAATTAGTGTGCATTTTAGGGCAAAAAAGGGGCAAATTTCAAGCGTGCAAAATGTCAAAAAAACATATAAGATCTGGGAAGATGATCACCGGCATTTGCATTTATTCACCTCAGTAGACACGCACAAACATATAGAGACAAACGTATCTAGGGTTAATTGAAAAAGATGCCTGTACTTTAACGATCCCAGGTTTTGGTCCAGACCCAAATTGAGCTATGATCAGACCCAATCGAGCGCACACCCCTGTGTTCCCAGACCGAAATTACAGGGCCTGGAAAGCGGTTCGAGCGCACAATAGTCTGGACCACAATAGTCTGGTCCGGCACAATAGTCTGGTCTGATTTCGGTCTGATCAGAGATCAATTCAATTGGACGGTCTGATCATAGTCTTTTTAGTCTGGACCATGGTCTGGGTTCGGTCTGATCAGAGGTCAATTCGGTCTAGAAGGTCTGATCATAGTCTTTTTAGTCGGGACCATGGTCTGGGTTTGGTCTGATCAGAGGTCAATTCGGTCTGGAAAGTCATTAGTTCTTCGAGTGCATTATTTTTTCATTTTTTTGTTTTTTTTGTATTGAGGGATGTTGGCTCTTCCAAGAGGCAACAATAAAGCAGCGTTCTGACCAGAGACTCATCTAAAGTCCGATGACTCTGATCAGAAACAAGGAGTCCAGCTGATAGCAAATACCGGTCCCCTCAAGAGGAAATTTTGATTAACTGAAGACCACGACGTTTCTTGTGGAAAGCTGTCTAAGTTCATTCATTGAGTCAGAAATATGAACTAAGGGGTATGGTAAATAAAATTTTTTTCTCAACAGTTAGGTTTCGTTTTCATTGGCAAAATTTTCAGAATTGGCTTTTCCTTAGATGATTATAATACTGCAAACAACAGTTTTTTTATGAAATGATTATATTATAGCAAAATTAAGAGATTTGTTCATAATTAAAATCTTTCTCTGATCAGACTATTTTGAGCGCACTTGAGTTTTATCATAGTCTGATTAAGGTCTGGGCAATGGTCTGAAATTGAGTCTGGACCATGGTCTGAATTTGGGTCTGATCATAAGCGCACTATGGTCTGGACAGTGGTCTGGGTTCGGTCTGATCCGAGGACATTTTGGTCTGGAAAGTCTGATCAGAGATCATTTTGGTCTGGAAGGTCTGATCAGAGGTAACTTCGGTCTGGAAAGTCTGATCAGAGGTCATTTCAGTCTGCATAGTCTGATCATAGCACAATTTGGGTCTGGACCTAAACCTGGGATGTATTGCAACAGTCTAAGTTACAAGATCGAGTTTTTACGTCATCAGTATGGTTGAGGATATTTATGCTTTTTGGTCGCCGTTTGTTGATCATCGTGGACAACAGTGACTTAAAGTGATAATTTGTGACGCGGTTATGTCACGGTTGTTCACGAAAGGCCTCAAAATAAAGAAATGTACTATTTTAAACGTAAGAATTGGCCTGCGAAATTTGAACAACCTATGAGAGCTACCTACACATTCAAAATGAGAATTCAAAATCCATTAGGGCTCGAGATTAAACTCTGCTTAGAATGTCATATAGACTTCTGAACTTTGTTTTCAGACAAGACCGTCTTGGACGACAGGAGAGAATGTCTGTAGCAGAAGTGTGCAGACATCTAGTTGATGACATCTACACTAACATCAGTCAGTTTACCCACAATTCAGACAATAGATCCCTCAGATTAAAAAAAAACTAACATAAAAATGTACAGGTTGATGTCCCAGAACAAAGTGACCTCCGATCATGCTTACGCTTCACAATTAAAATAAGACTCCCGTCACAGTCGACCCTTCGCAACCCTCTATACATCAAACCCACCCACCCCTCAAGCCCACCCACCAATATTTTGAAGAGGTCAAAAAATTGAATGAAGTTATATTTTCAATTTTCAGGAAGAAGCAAGACGACGTTCGCTCTTGCTGTGAGTGACTTTTTGGAGTCAAAGCAGCAAGCTTTCCACTTCCTACGTCACTCCATTTGGTCAGAGGTTAGCTTCAAGTCAATTTAAAATTAATAAATTGTTTACGGAACTGCATATCACAAATGATCGTTTACATTATCTCAAAATTTATTTTAATATATAAAATGCGTTCCAAAAAGACATCATTGACCCCCTGTGGATTGATTCAGGTGCCTTGGGGGGGGGGGGCTAAAATACCATTAGAAAGCTGCTTTTTCAAATTTCAAACAAGAGCGAGAGTAAAAACGGGTAGCAATTCGAACAAAAGAAAAGAAGAGCGCCATAGAAAAACACTCATAGTTGTAAAACTATTCATTCTGTCCTTGATGGTTAATGCAATTAATAGCTGAAATCTAAAAGATGTTCGAGAGAGTATTTGTTTGCCTTCACAGCAATTTTATCTCAAAATTATTTTTCATGCAAGATAGATAAAACTGGCATGTTTTTGAGTAATACATAACGCTTGTTGTAACCATCGAGAAGTTATCAAACTCCAAGAAGAAGCCGAAATGGTGAATAACTTTGAGTGGGTGATAACAACAGCTTGGTAATCAACTCTCGTTGCGATTAGAACAGTTGCTTAACTTACACAACTCTGCATTTGATCAGACTATTTTTTCCATCACTCGTTTCTCGCCACTCTTCATATAGCGAGTGGCGAGAAGAGATTGGTGGAAAAAGTTAGTCTAACAAAAAAGCTTCCCCCAAAGTTTCCCCACTACTTCAGATGTTTGTAGTGTTCATCCGGCAACAACAAGTTATTTCCGGCAAGTTATGCAAATACAGATATCGCAACAAGAGTTGATTAAAAACCTTAATTAATAATTATTTGTTAAGATTGAGATTGCAAGGTAAAATCATTAGTTTCCGACAAATTATAAAGTTGATGTACCGTGATTTGGCTGCTCTATGAATTTATTGATACCCAGGTTGAGGTCCAGGCTCAAATTTTTTTCTAATCAGACTTTCCAGACCGAAATTATCTCTGATCAGACTTTCCAGACGGAAATTAACCCTGATCAGACTTTCCAGACCCAAGTTACCTCTGATCAGACTTTCAAGACACAAAGGGTCTTTGATCAGACTTTTCAGACCGAAGGCGTTCTGATCAGACCATCTTCAGACGATGGTCCAGACTCAAATTCAGACCTTAATCAGACTATGATCAGACTCAGAAGTTATGGTCAGACCCAGTTGCGCTCGAAGCCATTTATGATCAGACTGAAGCGCGCTCGAAGCCAGTTCTGATCAGACTCAAGTGCACTCGAAATAGTCTGATCAGAGAAAGATTTTTACTTACGAACAAATCTTTTTATTTTGCTATAATATTTTCATTTCATAAAATAACAGTATAACAAATAATATTTGCAGTATTTAATTCTTCTAAAGAAGGTTGAATTATAAAAGTATTGCTAAAGAAAACCGAACCCCACTGTTGAAAACAACTTTTATTTAGTGTACCGTTCAATGTATATTTCTTACTAAACGGATGAGCTTAGACAGCCTTCCATAAGAAACATCGTGGTCTCCAGTTGATCAAAATTTCCTCTGAAGTGGACTCCTTTTTTTCTGATCAGAGCTATTGGACTTTAGATGAGTCTCTGATCAGAACGCTGCTTTTTGGTTGCCTCTTCGCAGAGCCAACATCTGTGAGTAAAAAAAAATGAAAAAAAGAGGGGCTCGAAATGGTCCCTGATCAGACTCAATTAAGCTCGAAAAGATTTCTGATCAGACCCAAGTGCGCTCGAAGAGGTTATGATTAGACCCAATTGCGCTGGAAGTTGCCTCTGATCAGACCCAAGTGCGCTTGAACCGCCCATGGTCAGACTTTTCAGACCAAATTGACCTCTGATCAGACCATCTCCAGACCATGGTCCAGACTCTAATGCTCTCGAACTTCCGTCCAGACCCTGTAATTTTGGTCTGGGAACACACGGGTGTGCGCTCGACTGGGTCTGATCATAAACCAACTTGGGTCTGGACTTCAACCTGGGATGTATCTAACATAATTTGCCCACTTCTTTCAATTACGTCGAGAGCAGACTATTGAAACAAACAATTAACTACCAGAATTACATAATTGGCATACAATTATCTACGAAGATCACTATGGTCACCACTGAGTGTCAAACTGGTGTCAAAAGTAAATCTTTGATAACCTTGAAACAAAAAAGTATCTGTTGCCTAAAGCGTTGTGCTATCGAACTCACCTTTTCTTTTATCACTTGATTATTGAAAAATAAAATTCTAAACAATTTTAGACCAACCTTCGCAATTAAAAATCCTGTCATTTTAAAAAAATATATTCTCGAAAATATAGACTCCTGTAACCCCTTTGTAACAGGAGAAAGTCAATTTTTGTAGATTTTGTTGTCTTGAAATAAAAAAAACAAACTTTTAGGATAAAAATGGTTTAAAAATCAAAAAGACGAAAATGAGACGAAGAGAAATTGCCCGTGTATGTTCCAACCATTTTAACTCAAAAACTTACCTTAAAGTTCGGCATGAAAAAAGCAAATTGTGTGATAGACCTCTTGTCATTGTTCAAAAACATTAACATGATATCAAGTACAATTTTTTAAGAGGCATTCAAATCTAAAGGAAATTTTCAAATGAAAGGAGTCGACAAGATCGATTGGCTGAATGTGCGCACTGTGCTTCCACAATTTAATCGAATGTTTCAAAAGCTCTTGTTCCCATAGGAGACCTTTTTTATTGTCAACAAACAACTTGACTCAATTTTAAGTAGTAAAATTGACTCATAGCTGCATGCTTATTCGCACATGGCAAATAAAAATGTTTTCAGTAGTGAAACAATGTTTGTCAGGAGGAAACAATTTTAAAATATAAATCAACACCAAAAAAAAGTTTAGTTCCAGTTATATACATAAAGAAAGCCATAAACGCACAGTTTGATTGTATTTGATCATCATGAAGCTTAATGTTTTTCAGCAGAAAACTAGGAGGAAACAATTTAACAAAATGAATTTAAACACCAAAAAAAAACAGTTTAGTTTAAGTTGTATACATAGAGAAACCCATGAACACACAATTTGATCGTATATGACCAATGTTTATATATATATATATATATATATATATATATATATATATGGGAACAAGTTCTCTAGTCAAAAGATTATATTGAGTAAAGTTTTTTGTGACAGTTTTATTGATGATTACATATCTGCGGGTAACCGTTTTCAACTTGTTCAAGGACTTGAGTCAAGTTTTCATGCACTTGACTTGATTGTTTCTCAACAAGCTCCAAGAAGAACAAGGGGCCAGCAACACGTTTGGAGAGGTCGTCGAAAAGTGGGTAATGCTCAGGGGGCCAGCAAAACCTTGACAAAGTCTAGAAGAGAGGGTAACCCAAGTTGCCTAGAAACCGTTACGTGAAAAAAAAACGTGGCTAATCAGCCAAAACTCGTGCGAGTGCGGAAACGGGGCGAACGAACGTACCGTAAGCCGTTTTTACCTTCACCACACGGTGTTGTCCAGCTCGTCCAGGGTACACCTCCAACACACGCCCAAGAGGCCACATTCCACGAGGAGTCATGTCTTTCAGGATCCAGACAACATCGATAACTTCAAGTGGCGACTGGTTGTTCGCATTCCATTTTGATCTCTTGAGTAGTGTCGGTAGGTATTCTTTGACAGGTCGCTTTCAGAAGTGGTTCATCATCTGTTGCAGATTTCGCCATGTCCTGAAGCCGGCTGGAATCTGGTTGTCAAATTTTCCTGGTGGCAGAGAGTTGAATGGACGATTAATCAGGAAGTGGTTAGGTGTGAGGGGCATCTCGTTATCTGGAAGATCAGCGACATTGGTGAGAAGTCTTGAATTCAATATGGCTTAGCTCTCTGCCAGTATTGTTTGGAATACATCAAGTGAGAGTCGTTTTGAGCCTAGAATGATCAACAGGATGAGACTAGAATGATCGGGGCTGTGTGGAGACTGTAGGGTGACAAGCTTGTATGGTTAATAGGGTTGATAGTAGCATATTGAGTGTCATCAGTTACACTGTTACTGACCAGCGTATCATGGGCTCGTGTGAAAGCATTGTGAACATGGTTATCAGTTCCTGCAAGATTATGTTCTTGCTGACTGATTTCCAAGTTTTGAATTTCTGTTGGTCTTTGGTGAGCGCCAAAACACGTTCGAAGTTTATTTGTGGAGCAGTTGACGGTTGAAGAAACAGTGTTGGTTTTCGCTGTCGAGGCGGGATAGCAGGAGGCTGAATTGGGTTGGCTGGGCAGCTTTTCTGTTGTTCCAGGTTACATCGGAGCTGGTTGTCTTCATTGATGTCTATTGAGACGGGCGTAGATCGGTGAGATCGGTTTTCTCTGCTTGAGATCATGCTGACATCATCTCTGATCCGTTGGGAGGACTGACTCAGTTGACCACAATCGTCCAAAAGATCAACTTGCAACTGTAGTTCGTTAAGACGGTTGATCATTTTGGTTTGTTTGCTCAGAATTGATGTTGTTGTATTCTGATGAGGCTGCTGCTTCATCACGTTCTGCGACATCTTCTTGAGTTCCTTTTCGTTTGCTCTGGTTCGTTCAATCAGCAGAGACAAGGATCGAAATCTTTTTCTTTGCTCAATGATTTTCTCCAAAAGGTCGAGCTGGTTTTTCATGGCCATTTCTGTCGCCTTAAACATGTTGATGGCAAACTGGCATTCAGCAGTGATCTGCTTAGACATCTTGCTGCTTGTTGTGTTATGTTGACCTTTTGTTGCTGTTGTAGACGTGACGTTGAAATTCTTTATTAAAGGTTAAAAACGGCTTAGGGAACCGGAGCGACGCAAATTTTCATGTAAAAGTTGTCTAAGGTTTGCAGGCTAATGATCCTAGTTTTTTCTCGTTCAAAAAACCAGCGACGCAACTTTTTTCAAAAACAGGAGTCCTAGGATGTGTTTTGTTTGCTGAATCTAGCTTTTTAGCACTAAATACAAATTTGAAATCTTTTCCGAACGTTCAGGCGCTTTAAATAGCTGGCTTTGACTGTTTCAACTAATGTGTTTGGCTACTTTGATTGACAACAAACTTGTGGTTTGCTACAATTATGCATTTGAAACGATATTAGACCAGAACCCAAATAGTTGTTACATTAAATTAATTTTTTCTTGTAAAACTTCAAAACCTGATAAAAGTTCTCAACAAATAGCTAATGATCTACCACCAGAGCTAAAAAACTACCAGAAAATTAAGAAAATTTCTTTTGTTTCTTTTTCAGGAGTTCTTTTTTTGGTGGGCTAAAACCCGAAAACTTGTTTTAAATGCGATGCGTGTAGGCAACAAGGGCTACGAGAGAACACAAAAGTGGAAGAACTTTAATAAACCACAAGAAGCTTGAAAACTTTGTAGAAATTATAACTTCCCTCTTTTCTGAAAACTTTAGTTTTCTCCAACTCTTTGATAATCTGAGTGATGCTGTGGTGCTTCTAGTACCCCCCTCCAAAACCATGACATTAGACCAATGTGTCGCTTATGGCTAGATTTTCAAAGATTTGATTGAGATGACGTCTGAGACCTCTTTGTGAAAAGGAATCCGTTTTGATGTTGAAAAAAAAAAAAATCAAAGATCGGTAACTTCTGAAACGTTATTTTCTTCTTCTCAGTATGGTAACATCTGAAACCATAGGACTAAGGGACTTCGCAGACGGCAACGTCTGAGACCGAGGACTTCTGCAAAAAATAGTTTTTTCAAAAACTATTTTTGCTCTTTTTTTGTTTTTTGGTGGTTATGGCAAGATTTTTTCAGTTATTTTTGACAAATAAAACTTTTTCGCTAATTTCGGTTGAAAAAAAACTCACAGGAGAATTTATGGGACGGTTTTTGGATTATGATAATTTTTTTTTCCATATTAAAATGAAGCGGGCATGTTAAAAAAATTTTATCTAGCAAAAAACGTTTTTTTTTCGTAAATTTTCGTTTTTGTAAAACTAAAGAATGTTATCGAAGTAATGACCTTCTTGCTTCTGTGACAACTAGCCTAAAAGAGAGTTTGAACTCTGGAAAAAAGATTATATCAGAATATCAGGTCAAGAATTTAACGAAGGTTTTTTGGATTTCTGTTATCACAAACGTTTTTCTTGACAATTTTCGTTTCTGAATAGCTAATTGAGATTATACAAGTAATGAGCTTTCTGGTTCATTGACAGTAAGATCAATAGTGAGCTTGAACTATTAAAAGTAGATTCTATGAGAATATCAGGCTAAGAATTTGATGAACGTTTTTTGAATTTCTGTTTTCAAAAACGTTTTTCTTGACAAATTTCGTTTCTGAATAGCTAATTGAGTTTATGCAATTAATGACCTTTCTGTTTCAATAACAAAAAGTAAGTTCAATAGTGAGGTTGAACTATTAAAAATAGATTCTATGAGAATATCAGTCTAAGAATTTGATGAACGTTTTTTGAATTTCTGTTTTCAAAAACGTTTTTCTTGACAATTCTCGTTTCTGAATAGCTAATTGAGTTTATGCAATTAATGACCTTTCTGTTTCAATAACAAAGAGTAAGTTCAATAGTGAGGTTGAACTATTAAAAACTGGTTCTATGAGAATATCAGGCTAAGAATTTGATGAACGTTTTTTGACTTTCTGTTTTCAAAGACTTTTTTCGACAAATTTCGTTTTTAGGAACAATTTCTTGCACTAAGAAGTTGTCATGGCGTTAAATCGATTTCGACATGTATGCGTCAAAGAAATTTGCCTAAAAAAGCAGTGAAATTTTGATAAAAGTGAAAAAATTTCAGGTTTTGTTTTTTTTTTCTCTTTTTTGACCTGTAAAAAATACTGATTTTTGGATTGATCTCACCGGGGAACAGGGCTTCTGGAGGTGATGTCTGAAACCTCGGGCGATT
>NW_027453411.1:0-23959 GCF_964194025.1 Convolutriloba macropyga | reverse complement strand
GATGGAGAGTTGATAATTGGCGTCATAAGCTGCAAAGCTGTACTGATTGTGGCAGGAGTGAGAGAATTCTGAAGGTATCAGTCTAGGCCGGTGTCGTAGAGCTCTGATATTTCCAATCTCTGCAGTGGCCGGTCGAGGGTGCCATAACTAAAGAGCGAGAAGAAAAGGGTGCCACAGCTAGCTTTATTGTTCGTTCGGAACCATGCACGATCATGGGGAAAGAATGGAGACTGCGACTGAGACAGGTTGGCTACTGTAGAGGCGATCGCATCCACTGCACTTCACGAGCAGCCGGGGCAAAGAGCACTGGAGACAGAGAAATGCTTACAACTATGTGCTTCTCAAGGCAGAAGCAAAACACCGGGGAAGGGAGAGAAGAAATGTTGCAGGCCCGTCGTCCCTTTGGTGAGTGTGATATAATCAGGATTAATAATCAAGGGGAGGCACACATGGCAGGGGGTTATTCATGGGGCAAGTGCGATTGGGGCTGACGGAGGGCGACTGGACAAATTGTGGGGCTTTCCATTTAGTGGGGGCCGCGATGGTATTTTTCCCCGTCATCTTGTGCATCAGGTTAATACCCCAGGCAATAGCAAATTACAGTGTAGCTGGATGTAAGGCTCCGCCCAGGCATGCTTTCAGAACTACGGGGCCTGAATCACCCATATTTCTTTGTACATGGGAGATTGTAAGGCCATCCTAGCCCAACCATGAAAAGTTAGACTCTGTTCACACGTCCAGGCCGGCCAGTCATGCCGCACATACATCAAATCAACCAGATCCCTCTCACTGGTGAATGGCACTCTGGGGTGTAGACCTACCCTCCCGACACTATTCAAGCCTATCCGTAACAGCTATGCCCCCTCTCTGGCATGTTCCTGCCTGCCTGAATGCATGCATGCATGAAGCTTGCAGCGCTCACATATGCACATGCATGTACCCGCACAGAGTAAACACCACAATCAAATAGGACTTTCCAAGTACTGGTACTCATGCAATACTTGTGCAGGCTGACGCGCGTGAACATGAGACGACCAGTTCATAAGAGGTGTGGAAGGCAGTATGTGTTTGCGTCATAGGCATGCAGTTGTGACACAGCAGTTGAGGGCGTCTACATTGGACCTATGCCTGATCATTCTTGCTATACCATCCAGTTTCATATGTGAGATTTCTACTCTATAGCAGGTGATCGACACAGAAGAGTGTAAGTTCAATGAATTCCCCAGGGCATACTACAAGTGATCCGTGTATGTACTCAATTGCCAATTAGCAGCTCATAACTATAAGAGCTATAATGCATATTCACTCGCGCTGCCCATGCGTCTGCTTGCTCCGCCCCAATCCCTCGGTGGCCTCCGCATAACCACGTGGTGCACCTAGTGCAATAATGCATTTATTGGCATGACGAGGAAGGCCAAAGCCACATGAGGTATCACCGTACGGCTGAGTACATCGAGGCAGTCACAAGTAAGTGTCAGTTCCTCCTCGTGATGCCTGTTCATGGATCTACCGCTTTGCTTAGTCTACCATGGACCAGTATGCAAAGCATATATGATCTGCATAGTTACTGAACCAATTTTGTCTCACATGGCCAAAGTTGGTGGTTTACTGGACTGCAAGGGCATCCAGGCCGGCACGAGCACGCACAGTACATGTACATGACCGTAGTAATAATAACCTGCCGTATCCTTATATAAGCCGTAATATTACGTCATGGCCCAGAGCAGAGCCTGCGCAGGCTCTGAGTTATGGATGTACATATAATATTGCATGTACGGCGCCCGGCCGACGACGCGTTACTCGTACATCCGTACCTAGGATACCGGGGTCAGGGGACAGGGTTTTCATTTTCAGTATGATCCTCATCGATCTTGACAGCTCGTACGAGTACAGTACCATGACGATTGACGTGTGGCCTGAGGGCTGAGATAGGTGGGGCGCTTTGTGTTTGAGGGAACACATGAGGGCCGAGGGGCCGGTAAGTACATTGTACGTGCAGAGTGGGTGTATCGGGATTGAACCCTACTCGTACTCGTAGTATAGGTAGACCCTTTCAGCAAATGGGATTTTTGCCATGTGAAATTTCAGTGAAACTTTCTGAAAATTCACTTTTTGAGAAATCTTTCAAAGAAAGTGAAAGTTTCGGCCAGGCTGGGTTGAGCTGGGCCGGCTCCGGCCAGGCTCGACCCGAGTTCCACCCTACATAGGAGCGGGAGCCAGGGACACTAGGTACCAACCAGTTACATGACAGTGGCTACAACCATCACTGAGTCACATTGTGCGCGAGGCAAGATGTCACCAAGACACAATGGGGTGAAATAGAACAGCTAGTAACCATATCGACTGGTCTAGAGGAGGTAAGACCTATACAGGCCACAGGGCAAAAGCGCGTGTGTGCGGCTCTACGCTGTGCGAGCGTGTTGGGTGGGTCGTGCCGACTGGCGAACGGCGCGATCTCTGGCAAAGTGCAAGAGGCTGTACTTCACCTATATACCGCTGAAAGTCTCCCCATGAACCCCGTGAAAGTGGGATTTTCGGGTCTGAAATTTTCAATGAAACTTCTGAAATTTCACACTTTCACTTTCATTGAAACTTTCACGGTCTACCTATAACTCGTACCGACATGAATCGGGACGGGGTCAAAATTAATTAAGGAAAGTGTTATATTAATGATCCCGGGATAACGCATCCCGGGATACAAATTCGGGTCCCATCCGGGATACAGTGCGTAATTGCATCCCGGGAATATTTATCCCCGTTTATTTTAATTTGCCCGGGAGTGGGGGCGGGGCGGGTGGCCAGCGCGGCCGGCGCAGGGTGTGACATGGCTTGTCGGGGAGGGGCTGGGCGGGCCCGGGGGAGGCCATATATTTTGCTGCTGGCTGATCATCAGCAGCACATCGAAACCGCTGACCGAACATGATACCTGCGCCACCGCCCGCGTCTGTCGTGCATGAGCTGCCAGGGAGACTCATCCGGTTGTCGCGCCCCTTCCCAACCTGGTGATTGCCGGCCCCGATATTAGGCCGACACGTTGAACTATCTATTCGTCACTGCCAACGACCTTGCTCCCTGAGCCCTCCCGCCTCGGTCCCCAGTAGTGTCCCGGCCGGTTGTTAATGTGTGAATGGTACGGTGTCTGGCGACAGCCGTCAGTTGGGAAATTTTCGTAGGTGGGCGAGCATGCATTCGAATTGTGATCTGTCTCAATTTTGCCTACGATGAGCTCACCTTGCCGACGCCCAACGCGTCGTTTCTACTCATCGACATAGTGATCGAACCGTCCAGGCCCGCTCCGATAGTCAGTTTCCGAATCATGGGCCGGGACATGCAGTCAACACGGATCCCAGCAAGCACTGCCAAAACCGGACGACCCTCCCCCCACCCTCGCACACGATGTTTTTGCATGGTTCGAAAATGCAGTTGTGTTTGCCAAATGCCCGCAACTATCACGTTCGACCCCCCCCCCCCCCCCACCTGCACCCCTGTTCTTGTTGCCTGGCACCCATCACCGTGACCTAAAATGGTATCCTCCCGGCCCAGCTGCCCTCCCCTCCACCCATGTAGCCATGCAAAATGCTTTCAGTACTTAATGCAAATGCATACATGAAACCAATTGTGTGTGCCGTGCATTCCCCCGCCCCAACTACGTGTTTACCCGTCGTCCCACATATCCCCCTCTCCCTTGGTCCCCGTGACTCACACACCATGAACAGATGGTGAGTGCCTGGCCCACCTGCTTGGCCCCCCACCCTCTAGCCTTGCAAAGTGCTTGAAATTTATGCAAATGCCTGCATGACACTCATTTTGTGTGCCCCATGCGTCTCCCCACCCCAGGGTCCTGACCCGGTGTCCCTCCATGAATCCGGCCCGGCCCTCAGACATGCACACACCATCATGAGGTAAGCGCCCGGCCCACCTGCCCTCCCCCCCACCCCTCTCACCTAGCACAGTGCCGGTACTTGATGCAAATGCATGCGTGAAACTAACTTTGTGTGCGCCGTGTCTTCACCCACCCCTAGGGTTAACCCCGCGTCCCAACCTCCCCCCCCCCCCCCCCCCCCCCCAAACTCCGTCACGTGACTCCCGCTGTGACGGTGAGTGCCCGGCCCACCTGCCCTCACCCCCACCCCTCTCGCCTTGCGGCTTGCACAGTACATGCACTCATGATGCAAATGCATGCATGAAGCTAACTTTGTGTGTGTTGTGTCTTCACCCGCCCCTAGGGTTGACCCAGCGTCCCACCATGACCCCCCCCCTCTCTCCGCACACCAAGATCGCGGTGAGTGCCTGCAACAAGCCGGGACCGAGACTGTTAGAAGGCTGCCACAAGTCATCTCGCCGCGACAAGATACGGGCTATAACAAGGCTAGGGAGGTCGGAGCCCCCTTCACACATAGCGGTCAACCACTCCCGTGGCAACCTCGCCGTTAATTACTAGAGGCATGCCGGTGGGCTCGTAACTCCGGACTTGGTCAATTTCCGGTGGGCTCTTGATCGGGCATTTCCCGGCCTGTTATCCGGGGCTAGCCGACCCAGTGCCCACACTTGAGTGCACAATATCATGCAATGTCCCTTATTAGTTTGTGATCCGCTTTGTCACGATTATTCTGCGCAATGTCACGTAGGGTAGTACGTGCATGATGCGCTGATGCTATACGAGTGCGAGTTGTAGCTTAAGCATACGGCATTTCCAAAACAGGAAAGGGGATGAGTTATCCCGGGATCATTATAATAATAATAAGGGGGCCGAAAATTAATGGGGGCCGGTAAAATTGTGAAGCGCCCCTCGATCCTGCCGTATATATGTGTAATATATTATGTACATGCAGTAGAAGTTCTTCGTACTAGTACTCGTACTGATACATACAAGTAGGTACGTAAGCTACTCTAGATCGGGTTACCTCCTGCACCCCGGCCATAGTTGTGATTGTGATGTGAGTTGTGACGGGATGGTTACAGGGGGGGCGGGGCCGCGATCGTTGTGATTACCAGGGTTCGGCATTTACGAAATCTGTCATAACATGGTCATAACGGGAGTCATGACTAGGTCACGGTCACAGTTACTTATAGAGGCGGGCTGGCTAGTGACGGCTAGTTATTGTCACAGTCACAGTCATTCACAAAGTTCCCGAGTGTCGGTTCAGTTACAACACCGTCATAAATTAAAGTGTCTTATCACGACTCAGATACGAAAATTGTCATAACTAAAGCTCATCGGGTAGGCATTCACAAAGTTGTTATACGTGTTATATAGTTGTTATACTATCTATTTTCATAACTCAGGTACAAGTAATCAAGTATATTGATAGCTCTACGAATGACATAAGACCTGGGTCGGAAGGTGAACTCGCTATGATCTAGGTGTTTAGCTTGTCCAGGGACATATGTTCTGGCCTTCAGTTAACAACGTGGTTATGACCACGTTATCACTGTCCGTTATGACAACGTTATGACTGCCAGTCACAGTTATGTCACAGTTTTGAAAGGTTGTGAGGGGCATAGTTACCGTTATTCACATGGATCCTTGGCCAGATTCATGACATGATGACATGCGGCCCTGTCATAACTAGTCACAGTCACTGTCATTTACAAACACGAAATTTCGTAAATGCCGAACCCCGGTGATTACCCTTCAACCACTCTCTAGAGAGAGATCTGGTACTAGTACAATAATAGTACTAGTAGCATGCTAGCAGCTCCTGGTAGCAGTACGGAATCTGCAGTACTTAGTTTCGAACAAGGTTCTTTGAATAACTACGAACTATCCACGAATAAATACGATTTCTTTTGAGCCCTGTCAGAGCACACGTAGGCCGGCACATAGCTAGGCCATGCACACATGTTGGTTGAAGTTGCTACTACGACTTCTACCTACTAGTATATATATATATATATATATAGTTAGGTAGGTACCGCTGTACCGAATGCTGACTTAAGGCCCAATGTGCCGGGGTATACATGGACAGTACTCGTACGAGTACCTTACGCGCGCGTACCTTACGTGCATGTGTCTACTCGTAGGCCGGCCAGAGTGGCGCTGGTACTCGTACCAGTACAATATACTCGTAATTTTAAAAAGCTTAAATAATAAGTATTTTTTTTCACCCCCGGGAGAAGGTGGGTCGAAAACCCCCTACCCCACTCCCGTGCCCCCCTGCCCGGAATTGAGGATCAAAATTCGAAACTAACTAATCCAACTTCCAAGATGTCGAGATATCCGATATATATCGGGTATCGATATCGGGGTTTTCGACCCACCTTCTCCGGCCGTGAAAAAAACAATCGAAGACATCGAGATCTTCCCAGACAATTCCCCATCCACCGCATGCATGTGTTTTAACACATTTTTTTAAAAAAATACATGTGTAGTAAGTAAGTAATTGACTAATTGTGTATCTCCTACCCTACTACACTCATACTACAAAAGTTTTGTCACGTTAGGTACACGCACATGCCGTAGTCTATGGCAACACCCACATCCAACATATGCGTCATAGCTGTAGCATGATGGATGGAAAGTGTTAATGATATCCTTGTTGTTTATGACCATTTTGGGTCTCCATTGCTGCCATGGGGTGATCTGTGCAGTTCCATTTGCATGTCGTGGGGATGACAGCTAGCCCTGGAAATCAACCGTGGTGGGTTGCAACCATGATGGGCACAGAAGATGGGGCTTCAACCACCCAAGGATGCCTATGAGGGTTGCATAAATGTGAAATGGCACAAGTTAAGCTAGGAATTACCTGGGATGGGCGTGTAGGGAGGGCGTGGGACCCAATGTAAGGCATTGCTGACAGCTGTCTGTGGACAGGGCTAACTGTCCGTAGACTCTTGTTCACTGTTTTGGCCATAACTTTTTCATATGATATCGGATTGAGGAGATTTTTTGCTCACCAGAAAGCGGACGATGAGATCTAGATGCTTAATTTTCAACTTCAATGAAATTCGCATAGATGACGACACAGTACATTAACAGAACATTTCCAATTCGGGTCAAAAATTGTCCAAAAAAAAGTGTCCATTCAGGCTCAGAAATGGCCTCCAAAGATCAGCTACCCCTATTTAGCCATGGAATGCACCCAGATTCAGGCAAATGTGACCTCATGCACCGACATGTGAATGGGAAGGCCCCCCTCAATGGCCTGGTCACCCCAGAGTTGTGGGCCATACCTGCCCCCTAATTTCCAACACAGGAAGCCAGGGGCATGGCCATGTGTTGTGCCTCCCTGTGCACCATGCTCCCCTTGTAGCTAGACCAAGTTGCCCCCAAGTCCACATCATTGACACACAATGTGCGTGTCAAGATACCATTCGCACCCCTTGTCATTGTCATGTATGGCCCTCATGCAAAAATGTAAAACAGATCGCTGCTCATGATGCTTGCAGCCATGGGGCATAACTTTTCAGGCATGGCTTGCAGCCATGGGAGACATTCTCCTGTCAAGGAGGGATGGGGCTGAATGAAGACACTTACATGTACAAGCATGCCGGAAATTTCATCGTGATACCCTCATATGCCTAGTATCAAGCATGCATTAAAATTGCTCCTGCAATCAATAGGTAGGGAAAAACCAACGCTCTAGCAAATCTGCACACATGATTTCAACACTGGCTTGCCCCCCCTTAACTTGGTCTGATGCACCCAAAAACGGAAGCCAAGAGTTCCATTATATGTAAACAAGCTGACAATGGCCAAAAACAATGGAACAATGGGGGGCTTGGTACTCATCTGCTCCCACATTCTGTTGACAAAACTTTTGTAGTATGAGTGTGATTAACAGTTTTATATCCACACGAATCACCAATTGCTACCTGAAACAAAGGTAACTGCCTATTCAAGGCTAGTAATCAGTGGAGCGACCCTTGGCTGCAATGCATGCTCTAAATACGTTGATCGAGCGACATTGGGCTTCTCCCGCCAGTTTCCTCGCCCTACCATAACGATTCTTGTCACCCAAATTGACAGTTTTCTCGTTTTGCAGCAGGGTGCTGACAGTCCTGGGGTGGTAACCGAGCGCCATGGCCGCCTCTTGGGTGCTTCTCAAGTGTTTAACTAGTGTGAAAATGGCAAATCGCCTCTCGTTTCTCGATGTATTGGTTGTCATGGTACTCTTCATTGGCTGCAGCACCGAAAAAATAGCAAAATCAGTTCATACCACAGGTGGCTGAAAATCAAGTATCTCAAGACTCTTGTTGCGGCTCCCAAAAGCGTAGTCGACAACTTGTGCCGCGTAGATGATGCAGATTATGCCCTTAGAACCCTTGCTTAGGTCATTATACCCTTGCAACAAGCCTAAAAACTGCACTTTACACTGTGATTAACAGTTTTATATCCACACGAATCACCAATTGCTACCTGAAACAAAGGTAACTGCCTATTCAAGGCTAGTAATCAGTGGAGCGACCCTTGGCTGCAATGCATGCTCTAAATACGTTGATCGAGCGACATTGGGCTTCTCCCGCCAGTTTCCTCGCCCTACCATAACGATTCTTGTCACCCAAATTGACAGTTTTCTCGTTTTGCAGCAGGGTGCTGACAGTCCTGGGGTGGTAACCGAGCGCCATGGCCGCCTCTTGGGTGCTTCTCAAGTGTTTAACTAGTGTGAAAATGGCAAATCGCCTCTCGTTTCTCGATGTATTGGTTGTCATGGTACTCTTCATTGGCTGCAGCACCGAAAAAATAGCAAAATCAGTTCATACCACAGGTGGCTGAAAATCAAGTATCTCAAGACTCTTGTTGCGGCTCCCAAAAGCGTAGTCGACAACTTGTGCCGCGTAGATGATGCAGATTATGCCCTTAGAACCCTTGCTTAGGTCATTATACCCTTGCAACAAGCCTAAAAACTGCACTTTACACACTCATACTACAAAAGTTTTGTCACGTTAGGTACACGCACATGCCGTAGTCTATGGCAACACCCACATCCAACATATGCGTCATAGCTGTAGCATGATGGATGGAAAGTGTTAATGATATCCTTGTTGTTTATGACCATTTTGGGTCTCCATTGCTGCCATGGGGTGATCTGTGCAGTTCCATTTGCATGTCGTGGGGATGACAGCTAGCCCTGGAAATCAACCGTGGTGGGTTGCAACCATGATGGGCACAGAAGATGGGGCTTCAACCACCCAAGGATGCCTATGAGGGTTGCATAAATGTGAAATGGCACAAGTTAAGCTAGGAATTACCTGGGATGGGCGTGTAGGGAGGGCGTGGGACCCAATGTAAGGCATTGCTGACAGCTGTCTGTGGACAGGGCTAACTGTCCGTAGACTCTTGTTCACTGTTTTGGCCATAACTTTTTCATATGATATCGGATTGAGGAGATTTTTTGCTCACCAGAAAGCGGACGATGAGATCTAGATGCTTAATTTTCAACTTCAATGAAATTCGCATAGATGACGACACAGTACATTAACAGAACATTTCCAATTCGGGTCAAAAATTGTCCAAAAAAAAGTGTCCATTCAGGCTCAGAAATGGCCTCCAAAGATCAGCTACCCCTATTTAGCCATGGAATGCACCCAGATTCAGGCAAATGTGACCTCATGCACCGACATGTGAATGGGAAGGCCCCCCTCAATGGCCTGGTCACCCCAGAGTTGTGGGCCATACCTGCCCCCTAATTTCCAACACAGGAAGCCAGGGGCATGGCCATGTGTTGTGCCTCCCTGTGCACCATGCTCCCCTTGTAGCTAGACCAAGTTGCCCCCAAGTCCACATCATTGACACACAATGTGCGTGTCAAGATACCATTCGCACCCCTTGTCATTGTCATGTATGGCCCTCATGCAAAAATGTAAAACAGATCGCTGCTCATGATGCTTGCAGCCATGGGGCATAACTTTTCAGGCATGGCTTGCAGCCATGGGAGACATTCTCCTGTCAAGGAGGGATGGGGCTGAATGAAGACACTTACATGTACAAGCATGCCGGAAATTTCATCGTGATACCCTCATATGCCTAGTATCAAGCATGCATTAAAATTGCTCCTGCAATCAATAGGTAGGGAAAAACCAACGCTCTAGCAAATCTGCACACATGATTTCAACACTGGCTTGCCCCCCCTTAACTTGGTCTGATGCACCCAAAAACGGAAGCCAAGAGTTCCATTATATGTAAACAAGCTGACAATGGCCAAAAACAATGGAACAATGGGGGGCTTGGTACTCATCTGCTCCCACATTCTGTTGACAAAACTTTTGTAGTATGAGTGTGATTAACAGTTTTATATCCACACGAATCACCAATTGCTACCTGAAACAAAGGTAACTGCCTATTCAAGGCTAGTAATCAGTGGAGCGACCCTTGGCTGCAATGCATGCTCTAAATACGTTGATCGAGCGACATTGGGCTTCTCCCGCCAGTTTCCTCGCCCTACCATAACGATTCTTGTCACCCAAATTGACAGTTTTCTCGTTTTGCAGCAGGGTGCTGACAGTCCTGGGGTGGTAACCGAGCGCCATGGCCGCCTCTTGGGTGCTTCTCAAGTGTTTAACTAGTGTGAAAATGGCAAATCGCCTCTCGTTTCTCGATGTATTGGTTGTCATGGTACTCTTCATTGGCTGCAGCACCGAAAAAATAGCAAAATCAGTTCATACCACAGGTGGCTGAAAATCAAGTATCTCAAGACTCTTGTTGCGGCTCCCAAAAGCGTAGTCGACAACTTGTGCCGCGTAGATGATGCAGATTATGCCCTTAGAACCCTTGCTTAGGTCATTATACCCTTGCAACAAGCCTAAAAACTGCACTTTACACTGTGATTAACAGTTTTATATCCACACGAATCACCAATTGCTACCTGAAACAAAGGTAACTGCCTATTCAAGGCTAGTAATCAGTGGAGCGACCCTTGGCTGCAATGCATGCTCTAAATACGTTGATCGAGCGACATTGGGCTTCTCCCGCCAGTTTCCTCGCCCTACCATAACGATTCTTGTCACCCAAATTGACAGTTTTCTCGTTTTGCAGCAGGGTGCTGACAGTCCTGGGGTGGTAACCGAGCGCCATGGCCGCCTCTTGGGTGCTTCTCAAGTGTTTAACTAGTGTGAAAATGGCAAATCGCCTCTCGTTTCTCGATGTATTGGTTGTCATGGTACTCTTCATTGGCTGCAGCACCGAAAAAATAGCAAAATCAGTTCATACCACAGGTGGCTGAAAATCAAGTATCTCAAGACTCTTGTTGCGGCTCCCAAAAGCGTAGTCGACAACTTGTGCCGCGTAGATGATGCAGATTATGCCCTTAGAACCCTTGCTTAGGTCATTATACCCTTGCAACAAGCCTAAAAACTGCACTTTACACAGTGATTAACAGTTTTATATCCACACGAATCACCAATTGCTACCTGAAACAAAGGTAACTGCCTATTCAAGGCTAGTAATCAGTGGAGCGACCCTTGGCTGCAATGCATGCTCTAAATACGTTGATCGAGCGACATTGGGCTTCTCCCGCCAGTTTCCTCGCCCTACCATAACGATTCTTGTCACCCAAATTGACAGTTTTCTCGTTTTGCAGCAGGGTGCTGACAGTCCTGGGGTGGTAACCGAGCGCCATGGCCGCCTCTTGGGTGCTTCTCAAGTGTTTAACTAGTGTGAAAATGGCAAATCGCCTCTCGTTTCTCGATGTATTGGTTGTCATGGTACTCTTCATTGGCTGCAGCACCGAAAAAATAGCAAAATCAGTTCATACCACAGGTGGCTGAAAATCAAGTATCTCAAGACTCTTGTTGCGGCTCCCAAAAGCGTAGTCGACAACTTGTGCCGCGTAGATGATGCAGATTATGCCCTTAGAACCCTTGCTTAGGTCATTATACCCTTGCAACAAGCCTAAAAACTGCACTTTACACTGTGATTAACAGTTTTATATCCACACGAATCACCAATTGCTACCTGAAACAAAGGTAACTGCCTATTCAAGGCTAGTAATCAGTGGAGCGACCCTTGGCTGCAATGCATGCTCTAAATACGTTGATCGAGCGACATTGGGCTTCTCCCGCCAGTTTCCTCGCCCTACCATAACGATTCTTGTCACCCAAATTGACAGTTTTCTCGTTTTGCAGCAGGGTGCTGACAGTCCTGGGGTGGTAACCGAGCGCCATGGCCGCCTCTTGGGTGCTTCTCAAGTGTTTAACTAGTGTGAAAATGGCAAATCGCCTCTCGTTTCTCGATGTATTGGTTGTCATGGTACTCTTCATTGGCTGCAGCACCGAAAAAATAGCAAAATCAGTTCATACCACAGGTGGCTGAAAATCAAGTATCTCAAGACTCTTGTTGCGGCTCCCAAAAGCGTAGTCGACAACTTGTGCCGCGTAGATGATGCAGATTATGCCCTTAGAACCCTTGCTTAGGTCATTATACCCTTGCAACAAGCCTAAAAACTGCACTTTACACTGTGATTAACAGTTTTATATCCACACGAATCACCAATTGCTACCTGAAACAAAGGTAACTGCCTATTCAAGGCTAGTAATCAGTGGAGCGACCCTTGGCTGCAATGCATGCTCTAAATACGTTGATCGAGCGACATTGGGCTTCTCCCGCCAGTTTCCTCGCCCTACCATAACGATTCTTGTCACCCAAATTGACAGTTTTCTCGTTTTGCAGCAGGGTGCTGACAGTCCTGGGGTGGTAACCGAGCGCCATGGCCGCCTCTTGGGTGCTTCTCAAGTGTTTAACTAGTGTGAAAATGGCAAATCGCCTCTCGTTTCTCGATGTATTGGTTGTCATGGTACTCTTCATTGGCTGCAGCACCGAAAAAATAGCAAAATCAGTTCATACCACAGGTGGCTGAAAATCAAGTATCTCAAGACTCTTGTTGCGGCTCCCAAAAGCGTAGTCGACAACTTGTGCCGCGTAGATGATGCAGATTATGCCCTTAGAACCCTTGCTTAGGTCATTATACCCTTGCAACAAGCCTAAAAACTGCACTTTACACACTCATACTACAAAAGTTTTGTCACGTTAGGTACACGCACATGCCGTAGTCTATGGCAACACCCACATCCAACATATGCGTCATAGCTGTAGCATGATGGATGGAAAGTGTTAATGATATCCTTGTTGTTTATGACCATTTTGGGTCTCCATTGCTGCCATGGGGTGATCTGTGCAGTTCCATTTGCATGTCGTGGGGATGACAGCTAGCCCTGGAAATCAACCGTGGTGGGTTGCAACCATGATGGGCACAGAAGATGGGGCTTCAACCACCCAAGGATGCCTATGAGGGTTGCATAAATGTGAAATGGCACAAGTTAAGCTAGGAATTACCTGGGATGGGCGTGTAGGGAGGGCGTGGGACCCAATGTAAGGCATTGCTGACAGCTGTCTGTGGACAGGGCTAACTGTCCGTAGACTCTTGTTCACTGTTTTGGCCATAACTTTTTCATATGATATCGGATTGAGGAGATTTTTTGCTCACCAGAAAGCGGACGATGAGATCTAGATGCTTAATTTTCAACTTCAATGAAATTCGCATAGATGACGACACAGTACATTAACAGAACATTTCCAATTCGGGTCAAAAATTGTCCAAAAAAAAGTGTCCATTCAGGCTCAGAAATGGCCTCCAAAGATCAGCTACCCCTATTTAGCCATGGAATGCACCCAGATTCAGGCAAATGTGACCTCATGCACCGACATGTGAATGGGAAGGCCCCCCTCAATGGCCTGGTCACCCCAGAGTTGTGGGCCATACCTGCCCCCTAATTTCCAACACAGGAAGCCAGGGGCATGGCCATGTGTTGTGCCTCCCTGTGCACCATGCTCCCCTTGTAGCTAGACCAAGTTGCCCCCAAGTCCACATCATTGACACACAATGTGCGTGTCAAGATACCATTCGCACCCCTTGTCATTGTCATGTATGGCCCTCATGCAAAAATGTAAAACAGATCGCTGCTCATGATGCTTGCAGCCATGGGGCATAACTTTTCAGGCATGGCTTGCAGCCATGGGAGACATTCTCCTGTCAAGGAGGGATGGGGCTGAATGAAGACACTTACATGTACAAGCATGCCGGAAATTTCATCGTGATACCCTCATATGCCTAGTATCAAGCATGCATTAAAATTGCTCCTGCAATCAATAGGTAGGGAAAAACCAACGCTCTAGCAAATCTGCACACATGATTTCAACACTGGCTTGCCCCCCCTTAACTTGGTCTGATGCACCCAAAAACGGAAGCCAAGAGTTCCATTATATGTAAACAAGCTGACAATGGCCAAAAACAATGGAACAATGGGGGGCTTGGTACTCATCTGCTCCCACATTCTGTTGACAAAACTTTTGTAGTATGAGTGTGATTAACAGTTTTATATCCACACGAATCACCAATTGCTACCTGAAACAAAGGTAACTGCCTATTCAAGGCTAGTAATCAGTGGAGCGACCCTTGGCTGCAATGCATGCTCTAAATACGTTGATCGAGCGACATTGGGCTTCTCCCGCCAGTTTCCTCGCCCTACCATAACGATTCTTGTCACCCAAATTGACAGTTTTCTCGTTTTGCAGCAGGGTGCTGACAGTCCTGGGGTGGTAACCGAGCGCCATGGCCGCCTCTTGGGTGCTTCTCAAGTGTTTAACTAGTGTGAAAATGGCAAATCGCCTCTCGTTTCTCGATGTATTGGTTGTCATGGTACTCTTCATTGGCTGCAGCACCGAAAAAATAGCAAAATCAGTTCATACCACAGGTGGCTGAAAATCAAGTATCTCAAGACTCTTGTTGCGGCTCCCAAAAGCGTAGTCGACAACTTGTGCCGCGTAGATGATGCAGATTATGCCCTTAGAACCCTTGCTTAGGTCATTATACCCTTGCAACAAGCCTAAAAACTGCACTTTACATGTGATTAACAGTTTTATATCCACACGAATCACCAATTGCTACCTGAAACAAAGGTAACTGCCTATTCAAGGCTAGTAATCAGTGGAGCGACCCTTGGCTGCAATGCATGCTCTAAATACGTTGATCGAGCGACATTGGGCTTCTCCCGCCAGTTTCCTCGCCCTACCATAACGATTCTTGTCACCCAAATTGACAGTTTTCTCGTTTTGCAGCAGGGTGCTGACAGTCCTGGGGTGGTAACCGAGCGCCATGGCCGCCTCTTGGGTGCTTCTCAAGTGTTTAACTAGTGTGAAAATGGCAAATCGCCTCTCGTTTCTCGATGTATTGGTTGTCATGGTACTCTTCATTGGCTGCAGCACCGAAAAAATAGCAAAATCAGTTCATACCACAGGTGGCTGAAAATCAAGTATCTCAAGACTCTTGTTGCGGCTCCCAAAAGCGTAGTCGACAACTTGTGCCGCGTAGATGATGCAGATTATGCCCTTAGAACCCTTGCTTAGGTCATTATACCCTTGCAACAAGCCTAAAAACTGCACTTTACACTGTGATTAACAGTTTTATATCCACACGAATCACCAATTGCTACCTGAAACAAAGGTAACTGCCTATTCAAGGCTAGTAATCAGTGGAGCGACCCTTGGCTGCAATGCATGCTCTAAATACGTTGATCGAGCGACATTGGGCTTCTCCCGCCAGTTTCCTCGCCCTACCATAACGATTCTTGTCACCCAAATTGACAGTTTTCTCGTTTTGCAGCAGGGTGCTGACAGTCCTGGGGTGGTAACCGAGCGCCATGGCCGCCTCTTGGGTGCTTCTCAAGTGTTTAACTAGTGTGAAAATGGCAAATCGCCTCTCGTTTCTCGATGTATTGGTTGTCATGGTACTCTTCATTGGCTGCAGCACCGAAAAAATAGCAAAATCAGTTCATACCACAGGTGGCTGAAAATCAAGTATCTCAAGACTCTTGTTGCGGCTCCCAAAAGCGTAGTCGACAACTTGTGCCGCGTAGATGATGCAGATTATGCCCTTAGAACCCTTGCTTAGGTCATTATACCCTTGCAACAAGCCTAAAAACTGCACTTTACACACTCATACTACAAAAGTTTTGTCACGTTAGGTACACGCACATGCCGTAGTCTATGGCAACACCCACATCCAACATATGCGTCATAGCTGTAGCATGATGGATGGAAAGTGTTAATGATATCCTTGTTGTTTATGACCATTTTGGGTCTCCATTGCTGCCATGGGGTGATCTGTGCAGTTCCATTTGCATGTCGTGGGGATGACAGCTAGCCCTGGAAATCAACCGTGGTGGGTTGCAACCATGATGGGCACAGAAGATGGGGCTTCAACCACCCAAGGATGCCTATGAGGGTTGCATAAATGTGAAATGGCACAAGTTAAGCTAGGAATTACCTGGGATGGGCGTGTAGGGAGGGCGTGGGACCCAATGTAAGGCATTGCTGACAGCTGTCTGTGGACAGGGCTAACTGTCCGTAGACTCTTGTTCACTGTTTTGGCCATAACTTTTTCATATGATATCGGATTGAGGAGATTTTTTGCTCACCAGAAAGCGGACGATGAGATCTAGATGCTTAATTTTCAACTTCAATGAAATTCGCATAGATGACGACACAGTACATTAACAGAACATTTCCAATTCGGGTCAAAAATTGTCCAAAAAAAAGTGTCCATTCAGGCTCAGAAATGGCCTCCAAAGATCAGCTACCCCTATTTAGCCATGGAATGCACCCAGATTCAGGCAAATGTGACCTCATGCACCGACATGTGAATGGGAAGGCCCCCCTCAATGGCCTGGTCACCCCAGAGTTGTGGGCCATACCTGCCCCCTAATTTCCAACACAGGAAGCCAGGGGCATGGCCATGTGTTGTGCCTCCCTGTGCACCATGCTCCCCTTGTAGCTAGACCAAGTTGCCCCCAAGTCCACATCATTGACACACAATGTGCGTGTCAAGATACCATTCGCACCCCTTGTCATTGTCATGTATGGCCCTCATGCAAAAATGTAAAACAGATCGCTGCTCATGATGCTTGCAGCCATGGGGCATAACTTTTCAGGCATGGCTTGCAGCCATGGGAGACATTCTCCTGTCAAGGAGGGATGGGGCTGAATGAAGACACTTACATGTACAAGCATGCCGGAAATTTCATCGTGATACCCTCATATGCCTAGTATCAAGCATGCATTAAAATTGCTCCTGCAATCAATAGGTAGGGAAAAACCAACGCTCTAGCAAATCTGCACACATGATTTCAACACTGGCTTGCCCCCCCTTAACTTGGTCTGATGCACCCAAAAACGGAAGCCAAGAGTTCCATTATATGTAAACAAGCTGACAATGGCCAAAAACAATGGAACAATGGGGGGCTTGGTACTCATCTGCTCCCACATTCTGTTGACAAAACTTTTGTAGTATGAGTGTGATTAACAGTTTTATATCCACACGAATCACCAATTGCTACCTGAAACAAAGGTAACTGCCTATTCAAGGCTAGTAATCAGTGGAGCGACCCTTGGCTGCAATGCATGCTCTAAATACGTTGATCGAGCGACATTGGGCTTCTCCCGCCAGTTTCCTCGCCCTACCATAACGATTCTTGTCACCCAAATTGACAGTTTTCTCGTTTTGCAGCAGGGTGCTGACAGTCCTGGGGTGGTAACCGAGCGCCATGGCCGCCTCTTGGGTGCTTCTCAAGTGTTTAACTAGTGTGAAAATGGCAAATCGCCTCTCGTTTCTCGATGTATTGGTTGTCATGGTACTCTTCATTGGCTGCAGCACCGAAAAAATAGCAAAATCAGTTCATACCACAGGTGGCTGAAAATCAAGTATCTCAAGACTCTTGTTGCGGCTCCCAAAAGCGTAGTCGACAACTTGTGCCGCGTAGATGATGCAGATTATGCCCTTAGAACCCTTGCTTAGGTCATTATACCCTTGCAACAAGCCTAAAAACTGCACTTTACACACTCATACTACAAAAGTTTTGTCACGTTAGGTACACGCACATGCCGTAGTCTATGGCAACACCCACATCCAACATATGCGTCATAGCTGTAGCATGATGGATGGAAAGTGTTAATGATATCCTTGTTGTTTATGACCATTTTGGGTCTCCATTGCTGCCATGGGGTGATCTGTGCAGTTCCATTTGCATGTCGTGGGGATGACAGCTAGCCCTGGAAATCAACCGTGGTGGGTTGCAACCATGATGGGCACAGAAGATGGGGCTTCAACCACCCAAGGATGCCTATGAGGGTTGCATAAATGTGAAATGGCACAAGTTAAGCTAGGAATTACCTGGGATGGGCGTGTAGGGAGGGCGTGGGACCCAATGTAAGGCATTGCTGACAGCTGTCTGTGGACAGGGCTAACTGTCCGTAGACTCTTGTTCACTGTTTTGGCCATAACTTTTTCATATGATATCGGATTGAGGAGATTTTTTGCTCACCAGAAAGCGGACGATGAGATCTAGATGGTTAATTTTCAACTTCAATGAAATTCGCATAGATGACGACACAGTACATTAACAGAACATTTCCAATTCGGGTCAAAAATTGTCCAAAAAAAAGTGTCCATTCAGGCTCAGAAATGGCCTCCAAAGATCAGCTACCCCTATTTAGCCATGGAATGCACCCAGATTCAGGCAAATGTGACCTCATGCACCGACATGTGAATGGGAAGGCCCCCCTCAATGGCCTGGTCACCCCAGAGTTGTGGGCCATACCTGCCCCCTAATTTCCAACACAGGAAGCCAGGGGCATGGCCATGTGTTGTGCCTCCCTGTGCACCATGCTCCCCTTGTAGCTAGACCAAGTTGCCCCCAAGTCCACATCATTGACACACAATGTGCGTGTCAAGATACCATTCGCACCCCTTGTCATTGTCATGTATGGCCCTCATGCAAAAATGTAAAACAGATCGCTGCTCATGATGCTTGCAGCCATGGGGCATAACTTTTCAGGCATGGCTTGCAGCCATGGGAGACATTCTCCTGTCAAGGAGGGATGGGGCTGAATGAAGACACTTACATGTACAAGCATGCCGGAAATTTCATCGTGATACCCTCATATGCCTAGTATCAAGCATGCATTAAAATTGCTCCTGCAATCAATAGGTAGGGAAAAACCAACGCTCTAGCAAATCTGCACACATGATTTCAACACTGGCTTGCCCCCCCTTAACTTGGTCTGATGCACCCAAAAACGGAAGCCAAGAGTTCCATTATATGTAAACAAGCTGACAATGGCCAAAAACAATGGAACAATGGGGGGCTTGGTACTCATCTGCTCCCACATTCTGTTGACAAAACTTTTGTAGTATGAGTGTAAAAGTATGCATCCTGCATACACATTGTGAAGGGTTGGTGACAAGACCATGCATACACATTCATTGTAGGGTAGGTACCTAGGTACCTACCCTAGCGATGAGGAAATTTTTTAGGGATGTACGAGTACTAGCTAGTACGAGTATTATTATTATTTTTTTCAATCCACCGATTTGGCCCCAGAAGAGCCATGCTGCGTACCCTACCTACCTAGGCCCCAGCGAACTGCAAAGCTACTGCTAGAGATAAATTCTAGGTACCTAGGTAGGTACGACGTACCTCTCTAGAGTGACCAGGAGATCGAGTTCACAGTGCCGTACGAGTACTGTACTGGTATAAGGATATATATAGATCGATCCGTTTTTATAAGTACAGTAACTAATAAGATCTTGGATCTAGAGGTACGGTATCATCGGGTAGCTGCAGCAGGTGCTGCTCACTGCTTGTGGCCGGAGCAAATCTGACAAATGTGAGTAGTCAGCAATCCAGGCTGCAGATTTCGGGCGTGCCACGGATACCCGCCTGCCGAACTCAATGAAAGCAGAGATGTGAAGCAGCGTCGCTGATTTTTCCCGGTCGCAGCTTGATAATACTGAACCTGGAAGCTGTGTGTATCTCCTGAGGAGACAGATTTCAGTTCATCGGAATGGTTTCATTGCAGGTAAGACTTGTCCGGAACGATGACGCGCGGTTTAAGAAACGCATGCAGCCTCAGCGTGGATAGATCACGAGAACGGCAGCGTTATGACACCTCTTGAGGACGGTACGCATCGAACAGAGTCTCCACGCGAGCTTGAGCACGCCACACATGTTGCCCGCGGTCGCGAAGGTGGAATGGTATAATCGGTTCGAGGATCATGTTCTGGTCACGGACCCGTTCCGCAACGTACGATGTGGGGCGGTGCGGTGCCTTACTCTTCGGCTTTAACACATAGCGTTGCCGTCCCCAACCCCACAGGATCGGCCTGTACCGGAGTTCGACGACGGGCGACGGATGCTGACGGATGCGGAGCGGCAACTCGGTGCCGCGGGGAAGGAATTCATAACCTTCGACATGTCAGAGCTCATGACCAGCAAGGTTGGTATAGATTTCATCTGGCCAGGGACATCATGAGCGTTAGACACGTTGTTGTCGAGGGGACGCCGCCGGCCGGCCCTCCGAGGCTAACTGCACCTTTGCTCCTCTCGTGTCTTCAGAGCTGTGGTAGCTCACCATCTTTCGCCGTGTGCAACAACTTCCTCTGCTTGGATTCGGACGACGAAAATCGTGAGAGCGATGGTGACGATGATGACTCAACTTCATTGCTGTGGAAGAGCCTTGCGCCCGATACGCCTTCCCCCGGGCCCAGCCGAGCCAGCCTGAATTATTCTGTTGGCAGCGACGACTCTGCTTGCGATTCGTGGGACGGAGAGCAGCAGGTCTCCGAAACAGTGAGGGCCTGACCGCCTTGCTTTCTGGATCTCTCAACAGTCATCGTTTACGTATCTGAGCACTTGTCCGTCGCTATGTGCGGGCAAGAGTTGGCAGTGGGAATGGGAGGGTGAGACAAGGAGTATGTGAGTGATGAACAGAAAGAAAGAAATCCCCACAAGAGTACGGCAGTTTACTACTACTACTACTACGTCTTGCCTCCTGTGCCTTGAGACGGCATGCATAAGGTGCGGATTTTATCAGAGAAGTGATCCCCCCTCTTCAGGCCTTGAATTCTGGTTGTGTCGGACCTGCTGCCAGAATACGGCGGTGATCTCTACAGATTTCCCTTGTCAATTCGACAACCCACTTTATGACGACAAGGAGCTGCTAGGAGTGACCAGCAATACAGAGGTCAGAACTTTCACCCTCACAGCCCAGAAACAGCACTAGCAGGGAAGAAATTCGCATCTTCATCACAGCGCTGAGCCGGGGGTTCTTCCGTTTGCACTCCTCACCGCCCTGGTCACTCCCATGGCTGAGCACTGATCTCATGTTTGAATGCTTGCGTATGCCTGTAGGAGGGCGCCGCCGCGCGAGGACGAATGCATTTCAATTGCTTGTACTTTGGCCTTGAATCTGATGGCGGTGTGGTGGGAGGCAAGCGGGATGTTGTAGCTGTGCTGTCGTCTGCTCGAGGAGAGCATGCTGAGGTGGGGCCCACGGACCATCGCGTTGTCTCCACACCCGTGCGTAGGTGTGAAGCAGGTGGAGAGGGGGGGGGGGGGGGGTGGGGGGGGGGCATACTGCGGCTCAACAGCCAGCTTTGGAGTACGGTCAGGCGCTGGCAGACCCTCACAGCGTCACCTCCTGTCCCCTACACCTTCTGTCTGTGTGGTGGCATCTTGCTCGTGCGCTCCGCCCCTCCATTATCATCCTTACACGCGTGCGCGAGAGAGAGAATCATCACCTGTTCGATCCTCCTTCCAATCATGGATAGGCATCACCTGGAGGGACTGGGAAACGAAGAGGCCCCGGCCAGTCCGATTGTCAATCCCCGTCAGAGTCCCCCTCGCATATGCAAACAGGCACCTCTTCGGCACCTAGTGGGTGTCTGTCAGAAGTGTGGCCACTGTTGTCTTGACCCCCCCCCCCCCCCCTCTCCTCCCCCCCTCCTGCTGGGCTCCGCGGCTTCCCCATGCTGGGACTATTTCTGACATCGCATCGAACGTGCAGGTGTCAGAGGAGAAGCAGCCGAGGCTGGCGAGGAAACCATTCCTGAGACGTGCGGTCGTTGTGGCCGGTAGCGTTGCTGGCGCCGCCATCGTCTCGTGTGCCGCTGCAATTCTCGGTACGTGCGCTCCTGCCGTCAAGCATGGCACAAATCTCTGACTATCTCACCCCTTTTTTCCTCGCTACCACGTCTCTTCCCTTCTCACCCCCGTGCCTCCCCACGAGCGTCACCGGTGCACGCAGCGCTGTCTGCCTGCTCTCTCTCTCTCTCTCTCTCTCTCTCTGTGTCTCTGTCTGTCTGTCTGTCTGTCTGTCTCTCTCTGTCTCTCCCTAACAGTCTTCCTGGGTTGGCGTACGGAACGCAGGAGGAGGCAGCCGTCGGCAGGCAAAGCTTGACGACAGCAGGCCTGCCCTTGCAACCGGTCAAAAGAGCGCAGGCGGCCAAGCTGCACCTGCTGAGCCCAATCCTCCCGACCTCATCAAGTCTCGACGCCTGGGCTTGTCTTGACGCTTCCCGAGCCATCCTCCGGCCGCGGCCGTGCCACCGGCCGGGTAAATATATACTTTTGCTCTCGTCCGCACCGGCCCCGGAGCGGACACCACGCCTCGGGCTTGGGTGTTGGACCATCCCCGGCTTCCCGGCCTTGGTGAAGAGCAGCGCAGCATGATTGATCGACAATTGATTGATGCAAAGCTCGTGGTGTTGACGCCGCATCGCCGGCAATGTACATAACACTCGCACACAGTATGCCACTTGGCCGCCATGCGGTGGACACCACAAGCAGCACGCAAGCTTAGCGGTGGATTGTATTTGAACACTACTAATTCCCTGGCGGATTCTCAGACAGCCGTCCTCGGAACTGTTGCCGACGACGGCCGTTGTCCGAGACACGTCGACGAGTCGCACTGGTGCAAGCACAGGGGGGCACAGGGGTGTGACGGCGGCGGGCCTCCGCGCCGCAGTGAGCTATGGATATGATTTTAATAATATGTTATTGTAAGTCGGGCGCGTCCCCTCCGTCCCTTGGCTGCGGACGCCATGACAGCATCTTTGCCTGTGTCAGTGGTGACGGTGCCTGCCTCCAGGAGGTGCGGCCGCCAACATCTGTGGGCGCAATTGCCGCTACACCAATGCATGACGTGTCCCTGGCCCCCACCCCCCCCTTGCAGCTCCCAAACTTGTGTGCGGGTATTCAGGATGGCTGGCGAGTCGGGGGCCGTCTGGCACCAGTCCGCACCGGCTCAGGTGTTCTGCACAACCTGCCAGGGATCAAATAAGACTCGCGGGCGGGTGGGCGAGCGGGGGTGGGTGAGTGGGGGGGGGGGGGGGGGGTGGGACACACTGCTGGATTGATAGACACTGCTGCGAGAGAAGACAACAAGGGACGAGCGAGTGAGCAATACTGTTCGCTGGCCGTGACGTGCTGAAAGCCGGGAGAAAGTTCAGGACAGTCACTGTCCGTCAGGACACGCGCCGGAGTGGGTACTCCTTACGGCTGCTGGGCAGGGTATGGCAAAGCAGAACCCACAGGGGCGTCCAAAAGACCATCAGGCCCGAATTAATGGGGAATGAGATCGAGACCGGCCGGGTGTCAGTGCCCAATGGCCTGCAATCTCGCCGCTTGCCGCCTACTGGCCACGAGCCTGCATGGCCTCCGGGCTACCGTGAAGCTTCTGTGCTCAGCAGTCCAGACATGCTCGGCCTGGCCATGCAGGGCACGACTACGACAGTGCTGCTCGGGGAGCAGGCGCTTGCTCACAATCCAGAAAGATTGCCGAGGCGCCGCTGTGACAGAGAGGAATTACAAGTAAAATGTAGCGCCGCCTCGTGCATGGGCCGAGGTGACGAGAATTCGGATGGGGTTGTAAGAATATGGGGGCCGGGGCGGCCCTTGTCTGTGCACCGCTCAAAGCGCTGCAAGCTTTCCGGTCGGTTGCTTGGTCGGGTCACAGACGACACGAGCTTGCAGGGACGTACGGCAAGCGGATGAGGCAGCGGTCGGCTCCGTGAATCAGGAGCCGGGGCTGGTCTGCAGATGAGGTGCGGTGGAGCCTGGAGCTGTGACAAAAGAGCACAGCAAAGCAAGGCCAAGACACCGCTCTGTGCTGTCCGGACGCAGAGGTCCT